>NW_019154125.1:9540666-9646041 GCF_002288905.1 Enhydra lutris kenyoni | reverse complement strand
ATTTTATTTTTCATAAACATATAATATCTTTTTATCCCCAGGGGTACAGGTCTGTGAATCGCCAGGTTTACACACTTCACAGCACTCACCATAGCACATACCCTCCCCAATGTCCATAATCCCACCCCCCCAACCCCCTCCCCCCATTAACCCTCAGTTTGTTTTGTGAGATTAAGAGTCACTTATGGTTTGTCTCCCTCCCAATCCCATCTTGTTTCATTTATTCTTCTCCTACCCCCTTAACCCCCCATGTTGCATCTCCTCTCCCTCATATCAGGGAGATCATATGATAGTTGTCTTTCTCCGATTGACTTATTTCGCTAAGCATGATACCCTCTAGTTCCATCCACGTCGTCGCAAATGGCAAGATTTCATTTCTTTTGATGGCTGCATAGTATTCCATTGTGTATATATACCATCTCTTCTTTATCCATTCGTCTGTTGATGGACATCTAGGTTCTTTCCATAGTTTGGCTATTGTAGACATTGCTGCTATAAACATTCGGGTACACGTGCCCCTTCGGATCACTACGTTTGTATCTTTAGGGTAAATACCCAGCAGTGCAATTGCTGGGTCATAGGGTAGTTCTATTTTCAACATTTTGAGGAACCTCCATGCTGTTTTCCAGAGTGGTTGCACCAGCTTGCATTCCCACCAACAGTGTAGGAGGGTTCCCCTTTCTCCGCATCCTCGCCAGCATCTGTCATTTCCTGACTTGTTAATTTTAGCCATTCTGACTGGTGTGAGGTAGTATCTCATTGTGGTTTTGATTTGTATTTCCCTGATGCCGAGTGATGTGGAGCACTTTTTCATGTGTCTGTGGGCCATCTGGATGTCTTCTTTGCAGAAATGTCTGTTCATGTCTTCTGCCCATTTCTTGATTGGATTATTTGTTCTTTGGGTGTTGAGTTTGCTAAGTTCTTTATAGATTTTGGACACTAGCCCTTTATCCGATATGTCATTTGCAAATATCTTCTCCCATTCTGTCAGTTGTCTTTTGGTTTTGTTAACTGTTTCCTTTGCTGTGCAAAAGCTTTTGATCTTGATGAAATCCCAATAGTTCATTTTTGCCCTTGCTTCCCTTGCCTTTGGCGATGTTCCTAGGAAGATGTTGCTGCGGCTGAGGTCGAAGAGGTTGCTGCCTGTGTTCTCCTCAAGGATTTGGATGGATTCCTTTCTCACATTGAGATCCTTCATCCATTTTGAGTCTATTTTCGTGTGTGGTGTAAGGAAATGATCCAATTTCATTTTTCTGCATGTGGCTGTCCAATTTTCCCAACACCATTTGTTGAAGAGGCTGTCTTTTTTCCATTGGATATTCTTTCCTGCTTTGTCGAAGATTAGTTGACCATAGAGTTGAGGGTCTATTTCTGGGCTCTCTATTCTGTTCCATTGATCTATGTGTCTGTTTTTGTGCCAGTACCATGCTGTCTTGATGATGACAGCTTTGTAATAGAGCTTGAAGTCCGGAATTGTGATGCCACCGACTTTGGCTTTCTTTTTCAATATTGCTTTGGCTATTCGAGGTCTTTTCTGGTTCCATATAAATTTGAGGATTATTTGTTCCATTTCTTTGAAAAAAATGGATGGTACTTTGATAGGAATTGCATTAAATGTGTAGATTGCTTTAGGTAGCATAGACATTTTCACAATATTTATTCTTCCAATCCAGGAGCATGGAACATTTTTCCATTTCTTTGTGTCTTCCTCAATTTCTTTCATGAGTACTTTATAGTTTTCTGTGTATAGATTCTTAGTCTCTTTGGTTAGATTTATTCCTAGGTATCTTATAGTTTTGGGTGCAATTGTAAATGGGATGGACTCTTTAATTTCTCTTTCTTCTGTCTTGTTGTTGGTGTAGAGAAATGCAACTGATTTCTGTGCATTGATTTTATATCCTGACACTTTACTGAATTCCTGTACAAGTTCTAGCAGTTTTGGAGTGGAGTCTTTTGGGTTTTCCACATATAGTATCATATCATCTGTGAAGAGTGATAGTTTGACTTCTTCTTTGCCAATTTGGATGCCTTTAATTTCCTTTTGTTGTCTGATTGCTGAGGCTAGGACTTCTAGTACTATGTTGAATAGCAGTGGTGATAACGGACATCCCTGCCGTGTTCCTGACCTTAGCGGAAAAGCTTTCAGTTTTTCTCCATTGAGAATGATATTTGCGGTGGGTTTTTCATAGATGGCTTTGATAATATTGAGGTATGTGCCCTCTATCCCTACACTTTGAAGAGTTTTGATCAGGAAGGGATGCTGTACTTTGTCAAATGCTTTCTCAGCATCTATGGAGAGTATCATATGGTTCTTGTTCTTTCTTTTATTAATGTGATGTATCACATTGATTGATTTGCGGATGTTGAACCAACCTTGCAGGCCTGGAATAAATCCCACTTGATCGTGGTGAATAATCCTTTTAATATACTGTTGAATCCTATTGGCTAGTATTTTGGCGAGAATTTTTGCATCTGTGTTCATCAAGGATATTGGTCTGTAGTTCTCTTTTTTGATGGGATCCTTGTCTGGTTTTGGGATCAAGGTGATGCTGGCCTCATAAAATGAGTTTGGAAGTTTTCCTTCCATTTCTATTTTTTGGAACAGTTTCAGGAGAATAGGAATTAGTTCTTCTTTAAATGTTTGGTAGAATTCCCCCGGGAAGCTGTCTGGCCCTGGGCTTTTGTTTGTTTGGAGATTTTTGATGACTGTTTCAATCTCCTTACTGGATATGGGTCTGTTCAGGCTTTCTATTTCTTCCTGGTTCAGTTGTGGTAGTTTATATGTCTCTAGGAATGCATCCATTTCTTCCAGATTGTCAAATTTGTTGGCGTAGAGTTGTTCATAGTATGTTCTTATAATTCTCTGTATTTCTTTGGTGTTAGTTGTGATCTCTCCTCTTTCATTCATGATTTTATTTATTTGGGTCCTTTCTCTTTTCTTTTTGATAAGTCTGGCCAGGGGTTTATCGATCTTATTAATTCTTTCAAAGAACCAGCTCCTAGTTTCGTTGATTTGTTCTATTGTTTTTTTGGTTTCTATTTCATTGATTTCTGCTCTGATCTTTATGATTTCTCTTCTCCTGCTGTGTTTAGGCTTTCTTTCTTGTTCTTTCTCCAGCTCCTTTAGGTGTAGGGTTAGGTTGTGTACCTGAGACCTTTCTTGTTTCTTGAGAAAGGCTTGTACCGCTATATATTTTCCTCTCAGGACTGCCTTTGTTGTGTCCCACAGATTTTGAACCGTTGTGTTTTCATTATCATTTGTTTCCATGAAATTTTTCAACTCTTCTTTAATTTCCTGGTTGACCCATTCATTCTTTAGAAGGATGCTGTTTAGTCTCCATGTATTTGGGTTCTTTCCAAATTTCCTCTTGTGATTGAGTTCTAGCTTCAGAGCATTGTGGTCTGAAAATATGCAGGGAATGATTCCAATCTTTTGATAACGGTTGAGACCTGATTTAGGACCGAGAATATGATCTATTCTGGAGAATGTTCCATGTGCACTAGAGAAGAATGTGTATTCTGTTGCTTTGGGATGAAATGTTCTGAATATATCTGTGATGTCCATCTGGTCCAGTGTGTCATTTAAGGCCTTGATTTCCTTGTTGATCTTTTGCTTGGATGATCTGTCCATTTCAGTGAGGGGAGTGTTAAAGTCCCCTACTATTATTGTGTTATTGTCGATGTGTTTCTTTGATTTTGTTATTAATTGGTTTATATAGTTGGCTGCTCCCATGTTAGGGGCATAGATATTTAAAATTGTTAGATCTTCTTGTTGGACAGTTCCTTTGAGTATGATATAGTGTCCTTCCTCATCTCTTATTATAGTCTTTGGCTTAAAATCTAATTGATCTGATCTAAGGATTGCCACTCCTGCTTTCTTCTGATGTCCATTAGCATGGTAAATTCTTTTCCACCCCCTCACTTTAAATCTGGAGGTGTCTTCAGGTTTAAGATGAGTTTCTTGTAGGCAACATATAGATGGGTTTTGTTTTTTTATCCATTCTGATACCCTGTGTCTTTTGATTGGGGCATTTAGCCCATTCACATTCAGGGTAAGTATTGAGAGATATGAATTTAGTGCCATTGTATTGCCTGTAAGGTGACTGTTATTGTATATTGTCTCTGTTTCTTTCTGATCTACTACTTTTAGGGTCTCTCTTTGCTTAGAGGACCCCTTTCAATATTTCCTGTAGAGCTGGTTTGGTATTTGCAAATTCTTTCAGTTTTTGTTTGTCCTGGAAGCTTTTAATCTCTCCTTCTATTTTCAATGATAGCCTAGCTGGATATAGTATTCTTGGCTGCATGTTTTTCTCGTTTAGTACTCTGAATATATCTTGCCAGCTCTTTCTGGCCTGCCAGGTCTCTGTGGATAAGTCTGCTGCCAATCTAATATTTTTACCATTGTATGTTACAGACTTCTTTATTGCTAGGTTTTTATCTAACCTTATGTTGTGATATTTTCTCATGGGATTCAAGATACTTCAAATACATGATTTGTAACAGCTATATGATCCATAATACTATGATCACAATGAATTATTACTCTATTTTGGGTCATTGATATTGTTTCTAAATACTTATTATTACAAAGGAATTCTTCAGTGAATAATCCCAAGCTTACAATTTTATCTATATCTTTGATCTTATTACTTGTGGCTCCTTTAATAAGACCAAATCAGGGAAGACTGCTTTAATTTAGTGTCTCACTGGAACTGAGTCAAGAGACATTTCCAAAATGAACTCACTGAATTGCATTCCAAATCTACTGCTCTCAGAGGATGGTAGGAACCTGAGAAAGCCCCTTCTCTTCCTAGCTTTACAGGCACAAAGTGCTCTTCTTTGTCTGTTAACCACCTGCAGATTCTGTGAGAATCCTAATTAACTCTGGCCTTCAGGAAAGGGACAACAGACAATACTATGGCTACCTTAGTGGTTATTTCATCAAAGCTTTTCTGTGTGACATTCATGTATCTCAGAGGACGTAACTTTGCTCACAGAGTGTTTGGCTCTATGAACAAAATTTTGCAATGCAGGAGCTCTGGAAAAGAAACATACCCATGGGGTTAAGAAAACAAACTACAGAATCTCAGCAGGTAGGACCTCATGCTTTGAAAGAGCTAAAGACCAATAACGATTAATGAGACGTCAGAGTCACTGAAGAGATGAAATCACTAATTACTACCTAACCTGTTTTTAGATCTAGTAGACTAGAGTTTTACACTTTCCGGCATCATCAGCCTTAGTCAAACCATGACATGAATGCAATGTGTAATTTCCATAACCAGAATTTTAGCAATCAGCTCCATTAAAAAAAAAAAAAAAGGAAAAAAAAAAGCAAAGCAAAGCTCTGGCACACTGAGAAAAATTAAAGTTTAGTTCAATTTTAATCTTGGGGAATGAGAATTTGGTCATGACTTAGAGTTTCTAAGAAAAGGAAATCCAATAGTGATATGATTCAATGCACACTCCTTCCTTCACCCAGTGAAGTGGGCTAGTTGTTCAAGGGTTGTCTCCTGATAGCTTATGTTGCAGAGATACGTGCAGTGCCTGTCTCTTAGGCTTGTTTGGAGGAGATCTTGGTGATGTGACTGGGGTTTGGGTGGGCACCTTTTGCTGCAGTCAGGCCCAAATCACCAGCCCAGGTTACCCCCATGCTCGTGCCAACTCTGAATTCTTCTTCCGCTTCCTTCCCTTCTACTGTCCCAGCCACATCCAGCACCTACACCGCCTGTCCCTCTGCTGTGTCCCTGGTTTGTCTCCTTGTGGTGACCTTCCACACATGGCCCTGGTGTCGAAATCTCTGCCTACAGCCAGCCTTCACTCCATCATGATCATGTTTTGTGGGTGCTATCACTGGAGGTCTGCCTGCTCAGGGCTACCACCCGCCTTTACCCACCTTCTGTCAGACTAAGCAATATGCTTAGTCTCTTTAAGCTCCTGTCTCTTCATCTGTAGAATGAAGCTCATAATACCAATGTTGTAAATTTTGAGGACTAAGTGAGGTAATAATCTGGTACATGGTGAGGGATGAGTGTTAATAGTATCAATAATAGTTAATAGTATCAATAAAAATAGTATCAATAAAAATAAAGTTGGAAAGTCAGTTGAGAGCTCTTCAAAAGTCAGGAAACTGGCTCTAAGCCTCTTGTTTAAAACCACAGGACCTAGCACAGGGTAGAAAACATTTGTTGATGATCAATACTTACTTGTTATTTGACTCATTCCTAGAGTTTGGTGGTTATCTATTAGCATTATTTTTCTAGGAGATGTCTGGCTTTCCCGATTGTGACAGTGTGCTGCCTGGCCATGTAACTCCAAGGCTGCAGCCTCTTCTCCATTTTATAAATGACAAGGGGTATGTTCTTAAGTGTTTACCAACCAGCTCTAGAACATGAAGCCCTAATTTGAAGCATTCCTGGATTCCTATGGTATGAATAGCTTCACCAGAGCCCATTTCAAGCTACCATCATGACATGACCTTGGAGGCCCTGGAAATTTTGCAATGGACTCTCTGGAGCTGCCGGGCTTAGGTGGTGCATAACTCTGATGTCGGAATTCACTGGGGTTGGCCTGGTGTCCTGCGTGCCATTCACCTTCCCTGAGATCCTGAGTGAAATCCAAATTCACATTCAAACATCCATCCTGCAAAGCACATGGCAGCACTTTGGGTCATGTCGCTGAGTCTTCCTCACAATCCTGGTGGTCAAAATGAGAAAAATCAAAATTCATTTGCTTTATGGGCTAACCGTTTCATCAACAGGAGACCTCCTGCTTGTCATATGGTATAAAAATAGATCTATTTAGCACTGTCAACAAATTCCTTGGAATTATTGTTTTTTCCTGCAGAAGAACTTTTCTTTTGAAGTCATCATTCAGTTGTTAAGTGAATAAGGCAAGTGCCAGTGCCATATGTTCATTGGAATATCCCTCAAAGGGCTGCTTCACAGGGCCACAGTGGTAGTACACAGCACTGTTCCATTGGCTACAGTGGGAATAATTCTCCCTGCCGTTGTGACTGCTGCTGCCCTTTCTGCTTTTATTTATAGGTGTTCCCTACTCTACTCAGGGAGAAATGAAGACTGAAGACCTAGAAACTCAGAAATTTTAGAAGGGTCTAATAGAAGAGTTTCTTCCATTGAGATCTATAGAAAAGGGGTCAGCCCCTGTTTAACCCTATGGAAGATAAATGGCCTGTATCCAATGCAGCAGAGATTTATTGAGTGGTTACCTCCTGTAAGAACTCTGCTAAATGCTATTACTGTATTATAATGCCTCCATGTACCCAGCACAAATTTGCAGCTTCCCACCACCCTGCCCTAGCAATCTCTTTTATAAAGTAACACTCTGTTCACCTTCTATTGGTTAGATCGTATACCTGAGTGTATTCCATTGTTCCCCCTGCTGGGTACAATAGGGGTAAAGAAGTTGCACAGAACATAGGCCACATTCAAAGAACCCCTATCTTGTGGGGAGACCACATGGGCATGCATGATGGTCTGAGAACGAAAGAGTAAGCACAACACTCAACAGGGACTTAACAACTTTGTTTAAAGCCAGACATATGAGAAGTTATCTGTCTAGATGAATGCTGTCCACTTCAAACTAATTACTTTAGGAAACTGAGTAATTATTCCTCCAAAGCTGCTACTATTGTCCAAACTGGGTCTACATTACCTCTTCAGGAACTGCTTGCAGAATGCATGACACGTTCTTTTGGATAGCCAGTTAGCATATTTTTTTGAGGGTAGATTTAGGACAGATCCTTTGGTAAACTGACTTTACAAGTGTGGCAGATATTATAGGCTGGTTTATTCAATATCTATCCAGCCCCTATCCCTCTGCCTTCTTTCATTACAGAGGACAGGAAACTCAAATAGTCAATCTCCCTGCATTTGTGTGCAGTTCAGATGGCCAGCCAATACTGCCTTTGCCAATAACATGTAGGTCGAAGTTATTGGGAAGATTTCTTTCTTTCTTTCCTTTTGTTTTCCCCTCATTTAAAAGGCAAAGCCTTGGGTGGAAAAAGTTTTTGGCCTTTTGTCTTTTTCTGTGCCAAGGGGGGATTTCTAGATCCTGCGAGAGAGTATTAACTAGTTTACAAACATGAAATCTTGAGGACAAAATCCTAAGGATGGTTGCGCAAAATAGGAGGAGGTAGGCTCCTGACATCAGGGGATGGCCATCCCAGTGCTGGACTTTATGCCTCTGGATGTCCTGTTACATGAACAAAATAGACCTGTGACTTGTTAAGCATCTCTTTGTCTGGTTGTGCATGACTTACAGAGCTATGTGTTCCTGACCGAGTACTGAAGATAATTCCATAAGAGGAATTCTAAACATGGCTTGAACCGTAGCAGAATTATTGAAATGGGTTAAGATGATTAGGTTTTTGATGGCAAGGAAGGGAGTTGATATTTACTGAGGCTCTCCTTTATGCCAGGCACACTTCAAATGTTATTTTCTTTAAGGAGGTCAATGAAATCAGAATTGGTATCATTCCCACAGCCACCAAATGAAAGGGCTGAAGTTCAAACTGAAGTCTTGATGACTCCCAAGATATGGATGTGTGTGTGTTGGGCAGGTTGCTAAGAGGCATTTCAAGTAAGGGACACTATTGATAAGAACAAGTGTAGGTAGGGAAAACAATAAGAAACTTGGCCTGGCTGTAGCGTATATTCATTCTGAGAGTTCAGGAAGATAAATGTGGACTGGGAAAAGCAGAGCCAGATTATGGAAGGGCATGAATCTTCATCCAGTGACTAAAGCCACTGGTTAGTAGGAAGCAGTTGTGCGGTCTTTAGAAAGGAAATGATATGGTATGCTCTTAGAAGACTTATCTGGCACCAGATTTCACTATAAATAAAAAAGGAAATAGATTTAGTCAAAACCAGATTAGATTACTTTTTAGAAGACTACTTTTGCCAACAGGCTATTTCTTAGATTATAATTCTTGAATACCAGGAATGATTACTGGGCCTGCTTATTAAACAACTCCCCTGCTAGGAACTTTAGGCAGATAGGTACTCAAGGGTAGGTATTCATGGAATAAATGGAAGAGGAATTTGCATCTTGCCTTGATGCACTTTTAGCAACTTTACATTCTTAGTGCTGCTAGCTCTCAAGATTTGATAAATCTTTGATAATTTGAAATTGTGCGTGACACAATGTAGCAGAAAATTAAGTTAATTGTTTGGGAAGCTGGTTTGATAGTGCTAAGCTGCCTACATAATATCCAGTACTTAGACGGTCTCTTTCTGGTATCATGATAACCCTTTTTAAAAAGCAGTTAGAAGTTCTCTGTTCAGTCTTTAATGAAATAGGAAGCTTGATTCAAGCTTTTCTTTTCTTTTTCTTTTTTATTCTCTTTCTTTTTTTTTCTTTCCTTTTTGTTTTCTTTCTTTCTTTTTTCTTAAAGAGACATTTAATTTAGGAATCTGTCAAAGTGCTTTTCTGAGGTTTTTGTCAGCATAACAGTATGACAATTTAACTAAAGCAGAAAGCTGCTGAGAGCAGAGATCAAACTTGGTATTAAAATTGATGTTATGTGAATATTATAAAATTGTTATCCACAGATACCAATGACTATCTGCCCGATCATTCTACTTTTCCTGAGTATAATAATGTTTCCATTTTCTTTTTCTGCAAATTGTCAAGTCTAGACTATGGATCCTGGGATTATTATATAGAGGATATCACTAAGAGATGTATTTTCTTTTGAAAGAGTAAGAAGGGGCGGGGAAGGAGGAGAGAAAGAGAGACTCTCGTGCAGAGTTAATCTCATGACCCTGATATTATGACCTGAGCCAAAGTCAAGAGTCTGATGCTAACTGACTGAGTTACCCAGGTGCCCCAACAGATCTCTTATATATAATTATGCATAAGTAAAGTATATTAATTATTAAGATAACTGGGGAGAGATTTGTATCAGTTTGCTTTCCTTTACACTAAATTAATATCTTACTTAAGTTTTAAATACTTAAGATCCAGAATTGTCAAAAGTGTCTATATGTTGCTAAAATCTAAGCTACGTTAAAATTCTATTTACCACCAGAAGAAGTTTTGACCATTTATTATCTAGAGCTACTGAGTCTGCTTTGAAGTTGGCTGAGGATGGGAGAGAATTGCATTCTAGGGGCTGATCCTTGTCAGGAGCCCTTTGGTGGCCTCAGGGTGAGGCCATACTTCATTCCAAAGCACCACAGGCTTCACTTCATTTAACCTAAGGAGACATTAAGTGTCTAAGAGGCATGATGTGGGACAGTTTTATTGTGATGATTCTGTTTTGGTGGGTGACAATGCTGAGGCTGTTTATTGCTTGCCAGTGGGCACTTTAAATTTTCTTCAAATACTATTATTTCTCTCCCAGCAGGTATCCTGTCTTAGCACCAACTGCTATAACAAAACATCACAGAATGAATGGCTTAAACAACAGACATTTATTTCCCACAGTTCTGGAGGCTGAGAAGTCCAAGGTTAAGGTGCCAGCAGATTTGGTTCTTGCTGAGGTTTTTCTGGCTCACCAAAGGCCACTATCTTACTGTAGGCAGCCAGCTCTCTGTGTGCTCATATGACCTCCTCTTTGTGTGAAGGTGGACAAAGAGCTCTTATCTCCCTTCCTCTCTGTAGAAGGATGCTAAGCCCATTATTAGTACAACCCTCATGACCTCACCTAAACATAATTACCTTCCAAAGCTTCCAATCATTGTGGGTTAGGGCTTTGATACATGAATTTGGGGGAGACATAAATGTTTAATCCACAACACACCATTCCCATTCCTCCAGCCTAAACCCCTCTCCTCTTTCTCTTTACTATTCCTGTTCTGATACTAAAGAATGGAAAATTTCCTGAAATGGCTTCCATGTTATAACCTTACTTTTTTGTTTACCTTTTTCTATGAAAAAAGAGTATTTTAAAGTAGTTGTAGTGCAAAGCCAGCAAATCTTTTAGAGGACTTTAAAGCCAACTTTTCTGAGCTGTGCCTCATGATACGGGCAACCACATTTTGCTTGTATTATTTTTTATTAAGGTATTTTGAAATCTTTCCCACATAAATGGATCAGTAGGGAGATAATGGATACAATTACCAATAGATAACCCAATTGTTTGGAACATAAAATAGGGAACTTCAACCAGGTTTTGCTAGTAGCTGATAACAATACTCCTGGTGGCATAAAAGACATCTTGCAATTAAACAAACAAAGTCCAAAAAACAACCACAGTTCCCAAAACAGTAAAATCATGGTGGAAATATCAATTTACTTAAAAAAATTTCCAAAGGACACAGTCATCTCAAGAAGTTGTCTCAAGAATTGAAATAGGCACATTGTTAATTTATGTGGGTTTAAAAATACTTTGTATTTTTAATGATAATTTTAGCTTTTAACTTTAGCTCAGGAGTTCTGCAGATACCTGAAGGAATTTCAGTGTTGCTCACCACCTCTCCTACACACCCTTGTCAAACTGCAGGACTGCTATTGTTCTAAGTTTTAGTATTCATGTTATTTTCTATGTGGATGTAGAATTTAGAAGTGTTGCTCTTTTACTACCTTGTTTGGATAATTCTTCCTCTTTCTGGAGAGAAGGATGACAATAATCATATTGAATTTATGGTCCAATTTTGCCTCCTTCTGTTAGAAATTTTCATCCAAAGGGCAAAACACCTGAAATAGAATGAAATCTCGGTAGAAAAAAAATGATGGTTGGCATTCCTGGGTGTCTCAGTTGGTAAAATGTCTGCCATGGTTCAGGTCATGGTCCCAGGATCCTGGGATCAAACCCCACTTTGGGTTCCCTGCTCAGCAGGAGCCTGCTTCTTCTCTGCCCTTCTCCCTGCTCATGTGCTTGCTCTCTCTCTCTCTCTTTCTCTAATAAATACAAAAAATCTTAAAAAAAAAAACTGATGGTCTGTTGGTGGGTGCTGGTGGTACAACCTATCCCCAAAGAACAAGTTCCTACTCAGGAGGTCTTACCTATGTGAAGCTCAGATGAGCTTCTGTATTGATTTTTCTGCATTTTACGGCATTGCATTTGTCAATGCACTGCACTGATTTGTCGTGCAGTGATGTCTAATGTAGTGACGCTCTGGGAGGGAATGAACAATCTCAAGCCATAGTACTTACTCCATGTAAACCTGGTATCAGTTCCAAACTCTAAGATTTTGAAACATGAGAGGTTGGGAATGTGGTTGGCTGGGAGGGATTAATGCAGCTGCTACTGGATGGGATAATCAGAGGGCTCCAAATGCAAGCTGATTCTCCAAATAACTCTCTTTGGTGGAATGGTGGAAACATGCTGCATACATGGCATTAAGTCTCCACTTCCCTTCTTGAGGATGCTTCTCTCTTCTTTGTCCCAAACACTGACTACTCTGAGGCCTTTGCCAGGTGTGTTTTTCTCAGCTCTAAGAGAAACTCTATGTCTGGTGACTTCCACCTACAGAGGGGGAATGCCCTGAACAGGAATGTAGGGCCTGAAATTGAGCACAGGAGACCTACCTTCTTGGAAAAAGGCATGAAGATGTTGATTTCTGTGGGTGACTACATCATTTTGTGGAGTCCAGAACTTTGTTGAGTGCTTGTCCACTCTCTGCCAGGCCCTGCTCCAGGCCTGAGGGTGCTGGACAATATGACAGAGCCAGTAACTGTCTTGGATGACCTCATGACTCATTGAGGGAGCTGACAATATGCAAGGAAACAATGGATAACAAAGTAATTGCAGATAGTGATTACAGCAGTAAGGATAACAAACAGGATTCTAGAAGAGAGAAGAATCTTGTTTCAGACTCATTTTGGGTAAAGTAATTTGGAAAGGCCTTTCTGAGGACCTGATCTGCTTATAAAGTATGAGAAGAACCCAGCAATGAGTAGAACCAGAGGGCAAGCATTTGACGCAGAAGGAATAGAAGCTACAAAGAGGTTGAGATCCTTTTCACTCTGGACATGGACTGATTTGGTTCACTGTTGAAGAGAGGACATATCTTTTAACTACTTAAGTGTCTTTTAGACACTTACTCTTATGAGAAATAATTGGTCCCATTTGCTCTTGATTTTGACATTGGGTATGGATAATGAAAGGGCTGATTTTCAAATATTATATCCTAGACTGGATGAAGAGAGTGCTAAGTTTTCTGTTTGTTTCGCAATTTTTTTTTTTAATCATGGAATTGTTTCTCAACCATAAGCAAAATATGGCTTTAGTGTTAAAATCTGATTAATAAAAAAAATGCATGTGTGTGCATGGTCTTCCCTTTTTTTTCTTTCTGTTCTACCCAAGATCATGAATATAGGCTTATTTTAAAAGTATGTGTGAAATGTAAACGCAGATGTCACAGGAAAACACACACTTTCAAAGGTCTATAAGCCTTCCCTCCCCAAAGCCTAGCAGTTGAATCCATTTTATAATGAAGAAGTCATTCTTTACTTTGTCGTTTTTTTATAAATTCTGAGTAACTTTCAAAATAAGGTGGGATTTTATTCTTTTTGACAAAGGCAGCAAACACGCTGCTTTGAGTTTCAAAGTATGATGGTATTATTGCTCAGACAAACTTCATTATTTTCTGAAATAACAGAGTTCTTTATCTTTACCCTAAACTCTTATAATTGGAATATGGAGTTTCTTTAACAAAATAACACAGTTAAAAATAATTAAAACTTGAGAAAATATGAGCTAATATGTTAAAGACATCCTTGTATTTATACTTAAATTATAATAATTATTAATGTCACACTGTATGTTAACTAACTGGAATTTAAATAAAAATTGGAAAAAATAAATTAGAACAATTAGTCTGTGCTAAACTTATTGTAATATCTATTACTATTTGTAATAAATCAATATTTATGATTTTGGCAATATGGTGAAATCTACTTTTCAAAATATTGCCATTTTTGACTGTCATGTTAAGTAGCAAAGAGCTTGAGGACACACATAGATGGTTGTGAAATATGAGTGATAACCTGGAAAGTCATCTTCCAAATGCTACTCTGTCAGAAGTGGCTTAAATCTTCCTTGGGTGCAAGGGATCTAAACCAGACCTGGTGCATGGGGATCATGCCACCAACATCTTTCTCTTCTGGAGGTCTGGCTCATCTTTTTCTCTCTACTCTTTGTCTTATGTGTATGCCCGGAAATCTGGAACTCCCTAGATGCCTGATTTCTGCTCAGTGAAAAATGAGTCCCTCACTGGCATAATGGTTCCCTTAGAACCAAGTATCCTACTTGCAGTGGTAAAAATACTGATTCTGTGGAGATCCTTAGCCATTAGTACACCGAGGTATCAGGTTACTCTGATGAAATATTAAAAAGCAAGACTGAAGAGAAGATAATTTTCCTTTCTCTCCCCTCCCTTTCTTGATTCCTTATTTCATTCTTCCAGAGAGAGAAGAGGACCTGCAAAGAACTCTCATTAGAGAGGCTAGAGATGGTTGCCAGAGGGCTGTCTGAAGAAAGGTGCTAGAAGGTGGAAAGAATAGGATTGGGAATGGAGTCAGGTTAGCCCCTTCTTCTAGGATGAACTGGCTCATTCACATTCACTGTTCGGTCACTCATGGTTTCTACTTTGTCAGTGAAAGCTTTCTTCAAAATTACAACTTTACAACATGATTTATAATGGTTATGTCATCTTCTATACAAGGATGTCCTATAATTTACTTAACTGAGCCCCTATTATTGGGAATTCAGATTGGTCTTTCCAAGAGTTGTTAAAGTTGGGGCATCCATCCCCCACGAAGCACCTCCCAAGGGCTGGCTCACCCCTTAGAACAAAGCTCCCCAGCCATGCCCCCTATTCTTTCCAAGGAAGTCTGCATCTTGGTAGGCCATTCTGTGTCATTCAGCCTGTCCTCTGCTGTCATGTATCGTGGCCTGGACATTCTATTTCCTAACAATAGTTTTTTGTTGTTGTTGTTTTTTTTTTTTTTTTTTTGGCTCTGGAACATATGTCCATATTTCAAAAAACACTGGTCTGTCTCTTGCATTATGAAATATTTAAGGACTACATTTGTCTTAAATGCAGATACTCCTGGCACTGTTTGGGATGCCTTTCTCAAGTATCTTTGTCATGCAGTTGACCCTTGAACAACAAGGGTTTGGTATCACTGACCTCTGTGCAGTCAAAAATCCAGGTATAGTTTTTGATTCTGCAAAAACTTAACTACTAACAGCCTACCAGAGCCTTACCAATTGACATTTATTTTGTATGTTATATGTATTATATACTGTATTTTTACAATAGTAACATCTATTTACTTATTTATCTAATTTATTCCTTTTTTGGTATTTCTATGCAATGCAGTTTACCTGCAAGTTTTTTCAAAGTGTTGTAAATCTCCAAAATATTTTCCAGCATATTTATTGAAAAAAAAATCCACATATAACTGGACCCATGCAGTTCAAACCCATGTTGGTCAAGGGTCAACTTTATATCCCTGATTTATATGCTGGCCTATAATCTGAATTCAAGCAGAGATTTTCAGTGACATGTGGGGAGACAGAATTTGTCCAAACTTGGGTGCTTTTGACCAGGACTTATAGAGTTAGGTCTGATCAATATAGCTCTTTTCCCACTCCAACTGGGTGAACTATCCTTCAATTCTAACTACCCAGAGTTAGCCTCAGATTGTATGGGTCCTCTACAGATAGCTGTTGAGGAGGAAAATTTTTCTCTACTCTTCAAGATTCTTTTAGCTTGTCTAAGGATTAAATTGACATGAGATAAGGAGACAATCAAACTTAATGGGAAAAATCAAATTTAATTAGGCTCAAGAAATTTAAATCAATTTAAAAAGGCTCAATAAGAATATTGAGCCCATAGGCTGCCAGGCAATTGAAACTTATGTGGTATCCAAAGCTAATGAGAACAGGGTAGGAGCCTGGGACTTCAAAGGGAAGGGAAAAGATTTACAGGAGGATGGCAAAGAATATATGGCTAACAAATGTTTGCTGGCCACTCAGAAATAATGGGACACAGAGGAATTTTAACAATCAGAATTTGCTAGGATTCCTCCCTGTCTACCATACCTCATTCATATTACACCATAGATACGTATGGTGATAGCTCCCTTCCTGGAGCAGACCTTCCATTTAAATTTTTTCAGGCAGTTTCAGGGAGGCAAAAAGAAAAACTTCTCCAATTTTCTGTTTCTTAAAAATAATAAGCTCTAAATAACCCACAGATGCCAAAGAGGCACATTTTGGAGAGCCAAATTTGTTCCCCTACACAGCCCTACTTCGGACGTTAGTTCTGGGATCCCCAGGGCCACCCAAACTTCTGATTGATGACCTTCTCAGGTTAAAAAATTCACTAGATTGCCTTGCAGAACTCAGAAAATGCCGTACCTGTGGTTACAGGTTATTATAAAGGCTAAGTGTAGGGCAAAGCCTGGGAAGGATTGTAGACATTCCATGCCTTCTCTCTGTAGAATTTGGACGACATCCTCAGGGTACAATCACGTGTACACCAACCAGGAATCTTTCTGGAGCCTAGGTGTATAGAATTTTTATTGGAGTTTCATTACATAGGCATGATTGATTATGTCATTGGCCACATTATTGAACTTACCTCCAGCTCCTCTTCCTGAAGTCTGGTGGTTGAAAGTTCTAACCCATTAATTGTGTGCTTGGTCTCTCTGGAGAACAGCTCCTAACTGGAAGTTATTCAGGAGCCTACCAAGAGTCACCTCTTTAGCATAACAAGACACTCCTATAACTTAGGAAATTCTAAGGTTTTTTGGAAGTTCTGTGCCAGGAAGCAGGAGTGGGGCTAGGGAGATGGAGTTGGGGAGGAGGGGGGGAGGGGTGGGAAGACCAGCTATATTCTTTATTATGCCACAGTCCTGAATTAAGTTGCAAGTGATTTCCCTGAATTAAATAAAATAAACTGGAGGTGGGGAAATATCGATTTTAGCCCATAAGCAGCCCTGTATAGTTACTAATGCAAATATTGGTATAGAGGAATTAAAAGGAAGTTGTTTTTAGCTACCAAGATTTGACACCATTTGGAAATGACACTGGTGCTATCTTTTCAGAAGGATTTTAAGAAAATTGCCTCAGGATTCAGTAACTGGGCCAGATTATTCAGGTTTCCATTATATGGCAGAGGAGAGAATTCCGAGTGTTACAAGATCAGTGTAGGTGGGATCCATGAGGAAGAGGTGATGATAGGTATTCAGCTAGTTAGGGAAGGAACTGGATAGAATTTACAGGTTCTTGCACCTCAAGTGGCAAGTGGAAGTCCAAGCTTTTTGGAGGAGAGTCAGGAGCTTTGGGTGTGTTAGGCTGATGGCTGCTAAGGTGGAGCAGGATGGGGTTCAGGTATTCTGGGCAGATTGGCACCGAGTCAGACTCCTCAGCTTTAGTCCCGGCTGCACTGCTTCAGAACTGGGTGATCTCGGATAATTTTCACTATTTAGAAGTTGTGCAATCTTCTTAGCCTTTCTGTGACTCAATCATCTTATCTACAAAATGGGAAAAATAACAATACATATTTCATAGTGCTATTATAAAGCCTTGATACGATAATTCATGTAAACTGCTTAGAACAGGGGTTGGCGCCATAAAGAGCAGTCAGTGAACATTAACTTTTATGGTGCTGACCTGGTGAGGAGACTCTTAGAATGCAGTAGACCTAAATTTCCTATTTGAATATGTATATATATATATATATATGTGTGTGTGTGTGTGTGTGTGTGTGTGTGTGTGTGTATATGTATGACATAAAAAAATCTGGCAATGTGAAAAAAACTATGACTAGGAAAAGAAAATTTACCTAGAGTCCTACCTTCCAAAATAAGCAAATTTAATAACTGGATGCATTTTTCTGGTCTTTGTTTCTATGCATTAGTTTATTTCACATGGCTGAAATAATTTTATTTTACAAATTTTCATTATCAGTGGGATGTTATGTTTGCCATTTTATTATGACCTTTATGAGCCTTGTTTTCATGGTTTCACAATGTTCCAATGAGTACATTAAAACATATTTTATCTAATAATAATAATTAAAGAAATAACTACCATTACTTGAATGACATTCACATATCAGGCTCTGGGTATTTTACAGACATTTTCACAAATTTTTCCACAATTCTGAGCATTTTGCTCTACTCCCCACTTCAGAGGTGAGCACATGGCCCAGCTCACACCTGCCAGAGCTGAGGCCGAACAGGGAATGTCTTTCTGCAGCCACCGCAGTTTATCATCTTTCCACTGTACCCTGTTATTTCAGTTTTCTCCACTTTAAATAACAAGGTGAAGTGCACTTTTGTCTTAAGAATTTTATAACTTACATTTTGTGCTTTCCTAAGGACAGTTTTGGCACATCTTCTTGGAACAACATAATTATCATATCCGAAGAAAGGGTGAGATAGCTCAAGATCTGACAGAGGGAGACATGAAGAATACTGGGATTATTACATTCTTTTGGGGCACCTGGGTGGCTCAGTGGATTAAGCCTCTGCCTTCGGCTCAGGTCATAATCCCAGGGTCCTGGAATTGAGCCCCGAATCAGGCTCTCTGCTCAGCGGGGAGCCTGCTTCCCTCTCTCTCTCTGCCTGCCTCTCTGCCTATTTGTGATCTCTCTCTGTCAAATGAATGAATACAATCTTTTAAAAAAAAATTCATTCTTTTGGGCCCCAGCCCTGAAAGGTATGTCCAAGTTCTTTTCATTCCCTTGTGTCTGTTATTAGCTATTGCTATGGTATTATTACTATTGTTGTTGTTGTTACCCCTTTCCCTTAAGGGGTCTTCAGATCTTAATGGTGATGTCCCAGCAGAATTTCTACTAGAAAGTATTGTAAGTTGGGTTTTCAGAACCAAGCCAGTCTGCTATGAATTGGGCTGTGTCAACAAGCTGTTCTTTATGCTCTGACACATCTCTGGATAGATCAAGCTGAGAACCTAAACTCTAGGGTCCAGAGAGATGATGGCACCCCTTCAGCCTAGCTGAGGTCTTCCTAATGGTTTAAAGGCAGGGGAAGACAATGGAGTATGGATCTACCTTTTGGGAAAGTACAAAGTTGGTGACTGTCACACTCTGTGCAGGTAATTGTGTTTAATGCCAAAAGCAGCTGCTCCTTACTTGAAGAATGAAAGAGAAGAAGGGACAATCAGACCATTCTCAAGACATTTTCCTCATTAGAGAAAACAATCCTTACTTTTATTTCCAGGGTTATGCTGTGCTGTCAAAGCCATACACTTTTCATTTTACCATTGCAGAAGAGAAAATGAGTCAGCTATGGATCTGTTGTTACGTTAGGAATTCAAATAATCCACATCAGAAGAGAGGTAAATCTGAATAAAGGAACCGCAGGTAGAAAAGAAAAATTGCAGCTTAAAAAAATTCAAGGACTGAACATTGAACTCTCTGTGGTATAATTAAAAATTATATCACAGAGAACACAGTTACAAAAACTAACTGTACCTGAATCTTTTGTGTCCAATTACATGATGTCATGCAGAAGATTAAAAAAAAAAAATCTCTGCCCATGTTTATCCATGTGACAAGGATTAACTCCCCTGTGGTATCTTTAAGGGTCCATTTTTATAGTTGCAGAGCAATAATTAAGAATCTTATAATTAACTATTCCATAACTCAAAAACTCTGAGTGGTGTGAGCACCTGCTGATATATCCGAGACACAAAGTAATATACTGTCTTTAAAAATACTGTCAATTTGAAATAATTTGATAACTGGTGAGATATCAAAGTGCTTAAGAATAAAATTTCTGGAACAAAACTAAGAACAACTCAGAAATTGCTGAACTTTCATTCACTGCTTTATTTGAAGGATGTTCATGAGACAAAGAGGCTAATTCATAATGACGCTGGTACACATTAAAGTACCTGTGTAATATTTAAGGCAACAGAACCTAGTTCTATAAGCTGGAAACTTAGAGAACCAAATGAAGCCTAATATCTCCATGACAGTCTTTTGGATAAAAAAAAGTACTAAGGGAATCAGAAACTAAGAATTGGCAAGACTTTTCTGACTCCCCTCCAAAGCAGTATCATTTGCACTGTATTCTTGTATTTCTTTTTGGTGAAAAAGCATCTGGCAACATAATTTTGAAGCAGGCTGAGTATACTGCCTTGTTTTCTCAAAATGACTGGTGAATTTTTAAATTTGATTTTCCTCAGAGACAATATGCCAAAATCTAGGTTTTGTTTGTATTCAAAATTTCCAGCCAAATCAGTAGGACAGAAGATTACACTGGTCCTAGCTAGTGTCATCATCTGATGTGTGTATCAGTTCAGGAAGGATTTGGCAGCCCCCTGGTTGGCAATGAGACGTTACTGAAGAGAGTTACTAGGAAGCAGAACATCTGGACTCTGGTTTCAGCTCTGTTACTCAACCATAGAGGGACTTTGGGCATCCGTTGCTATTGTGTTAGCCTCATTTCTTCATTGTTAAAGAGCACAATGATGCTGGCTTTGGTGAATAATGCTTAAATTTAGATGGCATTTTATTGTCTTTTTTAAAATGGTGCATGTTGAGCTCACATGGACTTTTTTGTGTATGAATTGGTAATATCAGTCTCATGATTGTTCCAGGTACACACTTCACAGCACTTTGCTGGGTAAAATACTTATGAGAGGTCTCTGAGACGCAAAGCTATAAACGTGGAATAAGGTGTTTCAGAAGGAGATAAACTCCCCAATGCGGGAGGCTGAGGGACAGAACATCCAGATGCTGAGGAGAAGGCTCAAAGATCAGTCTGGTTATTGATTTGTATTAATCTGTAAGATTCTTGGCAGGCTGGAGGGTCTATGATAGTGTCTTTGAACACTGAAAATCAAAAACATCAACTCATTGCTATCACTCAAATATTATTTCTTAAAAAAAATATTTCTTGAAACTCTAGAGAATTAAATGAAAATTTTGGAAGAGATTATATTTTCTCGAAAAAAGGATCTGACAGAGGACATGCATTTTACAAGTCTCAGATGGAACTTAGTCTCTCGACAGTGATACTTTATACAAAGTTCATGCCCAAGGAGGTGGATGACAGTCTATGTCAGAACATGTGGAAGAATTAGTTATGGATCCTACCATAAGGAAACCACTTATTTGGTTTGGATAACAGAGAAGAGGAGAAATTCATAGTCAGATACCCTAGATCATTTGAAATATTTGTTGCAAAGCCAGCAAGTATCAAATGCCTACTCTGTGTCAGGCATCCTACATGTATAATCTTATTTGGTCCTTCCTATAACACTTATTATTTGCACACTAGAAGAACATTTTGTGAAAGGGAATTGACATTTTGTACTACCTCGGGAAGCAGTAGTAAGAATATTGGGTGAAAATTACTGGCAGTTATCATGTGGTTCTCCATAATAACAGACAAGTGGTGGCCTAGTTGTGCCAACTCTCTGTTCATGGCTAGTCTGCTGCTGTGGTTGGTTAGAACATGACTCCTTCCACGTGCTCTCTCACTGGGAGCTCTGCCTTCCATCAGTGACAATGACCCCTGCCAATGGAAAACTGGTCAGTCAAGACCATTCAGTGCCATTTGTCCCTTGCTTGATGCCCCAGTTTAACTCACCATCAATAGAAGGTTTCAAAACCATACTTTTCCCCACAAGGAACTTCCTCATGACATAAATAATCTCTGCCACCAGCAGTCTTACAACAGCCTGAATTCTGACATAGGATGGAAAGTGGGGCTAGATGATTTTTCCCTCCCCCACTCTCATCTCAGTGTTTCTTGATTATATTAGCTTAAAAGTGAAGGGGCTTTGCTATTTTAGAAGTATCCCATCAGCTTCTTAGAAAAAGCCTAGTTACTCTCTGAAATGGTCTTATCTTGGCTCAAGCCTAATCATTTGCTGAGCCAAAGTGGCTCAGAAACAGATGAAAATAGATGAAAGTCACAACCAGGAAATACTATTTTCCAGCAACCTTACGGAAACACAATAGAAAGCAACAGATCCTGTGCTATAAAAATCACACTTGAAAAGCACAGTAGGTAGAGTGTATATTTATTTTCAAGACTACTATTTTTTTTGTAATTTTTAAATTTTTTTTTATAAATATATAATGTATTATTAGCCCCAGGGGTACACACTTCAAGCACTCACCATAGCACATACCCTCCCCAATGTCCATAACCCCACCACTCTCTCCCTACACCCCTCCCCCCCGCCCCCCCCAGTTTGTTTTGTGACATTAAGATTCTCTTTTGGTTTGTCTCCCCCCCCGATTCCATCTTATTTCATTTATTCATTTCCTACCCCCCCACCTCCCTCACTGTTGCATCTCTACTTCCTCATATCAGGGAGATCATATGATAGTTGTCTTTCTCCGATTGGCTTATTTCACTAAGCATAATACCCTCTAGTTCCATCCACGTCATCGCAAATGGCAGATTTCATTTCTTTTGATGGCTGCATAGTATTTCATTGTATATATATACCACCTCTTCTTTATCCATTCATCTGTTGATGGACATCTAGGTTCTTTTCATAGTTTGGCTATTGTGGACATTGCTGCTATAAACATTTGGGTGCATGTGCCCCTTCAGATCACTGTGTTTGAATCTTTAGGGTAAATACCCAGTAGTGCAATTGCTGGGTCATAGGGTAGCTCTATTTTCAACTTTTTGAGGAGCCTCCATGCTGTTTTCCAGAGTGGTTGCACCAGCTTGCATTCCCACCAACAGCGTAGGAGGGTTCCCCTTTCTCCGCATCCTTGCCAGCATCTGTCATTGCCAGACTTGTTAATTTTAGCCATTCTGACTGGTGTGAGGTGGTATCCCATTGTGGTTTTGATTTGTACTTCCCTGATGCCCAATGATATGGAGCACTTTTTCATGTGTCTGTTGGCCGTCTGGATGTCTTCTTTGCAGAAATGTCTGTTCATGTCCTCTGCCCATTTCTTGATTGCATTATTTGTTCTTTGGGTGTTGAGTTTGCTAAGTTCTTTATAGATTTTGGATACTAGCCCTTTATCTTATATGTTGTTTGCAAATATCTTCTCCCATTCTGTCAGTTGTCTTTTGGTTTTGTTAACTCTTTCCTTTGCTGTGCAAAAGCTTTTGATCTTGATGAAGTCCTAATAGTTCATTTTTGCCCTTGCTTCCCTTGCCTTTGGCATTGTTCCTAGGAAGAAGTTGCTGTGGCTGAGGTCGAAGAGGTTGCTGCCTGTGTTCTCCTCAAGGATTTTGATGGATTCCTTTCTCACATTGAGTCTATTTTTGAGTCTATTTTCATGTGTGGTGTAAGGAAATGGTCCAGTTTCATTTTTCTGCATGTGGCTGTCCAATTTTCCCAACACCATTTGTTGAGGAGACTTTTTTCCATTAGACATTCTTTCCTGCTTTGTCAAAGATTAGTTGACCATAGAGTTGAGGGTCTATTTCTGGGCTCTCTATTCTGTTCCATTGATCTATGTGTCTGTTTTGTGCCAGTACCATACCGTCTTGATGATGACAGCTTTGTAATAGAGCTCGAAGTCCGGAATTGTGATGCCACCAACTTTGGCTTTCTTTTTCAATATTCCTTTGGCTATTCGAGGTCTTTTCTGGTTCCATATAAATTTTAGGATTATTTGTTCCATTTCTTTGAAAAAAATGGATGGTACTTTGATAGGAATTGCATTAAATGTGTAGATAGCTTTAGGTAGCATAGACATTATCACAATATTTATTCTTCCTATCCATGATCATGGAACATTTTTCCATTTCTTTGTGTCTTCCTCAATTTCTTTCATGAGTACTTTATAGTTTTCTGAGTATAGATTCTTTGCCTCTTTGGATAGGTTTATTCCTAAGTATCTCATGGTTTTGGGTGCAATTGTAAATGGGAGTGACTCATTAATTTCTCTTTCTTCTGTCTTGTTGTTGGTGTAAAGAAATTCAACTGATTTATGTGCATTGATTTTATATCCTGACACTTTACTGAATTTCTGTACAAGTTCTAGCAGATTTGGAGTGGAGTCTTTTGGGTTTTCCACATATAGTATCATATCATCTGCGAAGAGTGATAGTTTGACTTCTTCTTTGCCAATTTGGATGCCTTTAATTTCTTTTTGTTGTCTGATTCCTGAGGCTAGGACTTCTAGTACTATGTTGAATGGCAGTGGTGATAATGGACATCCCTGCCGTGTTCCTGACCTTAGAGGAAAAGCTTTCAGTTTTTCTCCATTGAGAATGATATTTGCAGTGGGTTTTTCATAGATGGCTTTGATGGTATTGAGCTATGTGACTTCTATCCCTACACTTTGAAGAGTTTTGATCAGGAAAGGATGCTGTACTTTGTCAAATGGCTTTTCAGCATCTATGGAGAGTATCATATGGTTCTTGTTCTTTCTTTTATTAATGTATTGTATCACATTGATTGATTTGTGGATGTTGAACCAAACTTGCAGGCCTGGAATAAATCCCACTTGGTCGTGGTGGATAATCCTTTTAATGTACTATTGGATCCTATTGGCTAGTAATTTGGTAAGAATTTTCACATCTGTGTTCATCAAAGATATTGGTCTGTAATTCTCTTTTTTGATGAGATCCTTGTCTGGTTTTGGGATCAAGGTGATGCTGGCCTCATAAAATGTGTTTGGAAGTTTTCCTTCCATTTCTATTTTTTGGAACAGTTTCAGGGGAATAGGAATTAATTCTGCTTTAAATGTTTGGTAGAATTCCCCTGGGAAGCCGTCTGGCCCTGGGCTTTTGTTTGTTGGGAGATTTTAGATGACTTCTTCAATCTCCTTACTGGTTATGGGTCTGTTCAGGTTTTCTCTTTCTTCCTGGTTCAGTTGTGGTAGTTTATATGTCCCTAGGAATGCATCCATTTCTTCCAGGTTGTCAAATTTGTTGGCATAGAGTTGCTCATAGTATGTTCTTATAATCGTATTTCTTTGGTGTTGGTTGTGATCTCTCCTATCTCATTCATGATTTTATTTATTTGGGTCCTTTCTCTTTTCTTTTTGATAAGTTTGGCCAGGGGTTTATCAATCTTATTAATTCTGTCAAAGAACCAGCTCCTAGTTTCGTTGATTTGTTCTATTGTTGTTTTTTTGTTTGTTTTTATTTCATTGATTTCTGCTCTGATATTTATGATTTCTCTTCTCCTGCTGGGTTTAGGCTTTCTTTGTTGTTCTTTCTCCAGCTCCTTTAGGTGTAGGGTTAGGTTGTATAATTGATACCTTTCTTGTTTCTTGAGAAAGGCTTGTATTGCTATATATTTTCCTCTCAGGACCACCTTTGCTATGTCCTACATATTTTGAACTGGTGTGTTTTCATTATCATTTGTTTCCATGAATTTTTTCAATTCTTTTTTAATTTTCTGGTTGACACATTCATTCTTTAGAAGGATGCTGTTTAGTCTCCATGTATTTGGGCTCTTCCCAAATTTCCTCTTGTGACTGAGTTCTAGCTTCAGAGCATTGTGGTCTGAAAATATACAGGGAATGATCCCAATCTTTTGATACTGGTTGAGACCTGATTTAGGACCGAGGATGTGATCTATTCTGGAGAATGTTCCATGTGCACTTGAGAAGAATGTGTATTCTGTTGCTTTGGGGTGGAATGTTCTGAATATATCTGTGATGTCCATCTGGTCCAGTGTGTCATTTAAAGCCTTTATTTCCTTGTTGATCTTTTGCTTGAGTGATCTGTCCATTTCAGTGAGGGGAGTGTTAAAGTCCCCTACTATTATTGTATTTTTTTTGACATGTTTCTTTGATTTTGTTATTAATTAGTTTATGTAGTTGGCTGCTCCCAGGTTAGGGGCATAGATATTTAAAATTGTTAGATCTTCTTGTTGGACAGACCCTTTGAGTATGATATAGTGTCCTTCCTCATCTCTTATTATAGTCTTTGGCTTAAAATCTAATTGATCTAATATAAGGATTGCTACCCTAGCTTTCTTCTGATGTCCATTAGCATGGTAAATTGTTTTCCACCCCCTCACTTTAAATCTGGAGGTGTCTTTGGGTCTAAAATGAGTTTCCTGTAGGCAGCATATTGATGGGTTTTGTTTTTTTATCCATTCTGATACCCTGTGTCTTTTGATGGGGGCCTTCAGCCCATTTACATTCAGGGTAACTATTGAGAATTATGAATTTAGTGCCATTGTATTGCCTGTAAGGTGACTGTTATTGTATATTGTCTCTGTTCCTTTCTAATCTACTACTTTTAGGCTCTCTCTTTGCTTAGAGGACCCCTTTCAATATTTCCTGTAGAGCTGGTTTGGTGTTTGCAAATTCTTTCAGTTTTTGTTTGTCCTGGAAGCTTTTAATCTCTCCTTCTATTTTCAATGATAACCTAGCTGGATATAGTATTCTTGGCTGCATGTTTTTCTCATTTAATGCTCTGAATATATCATGCCAGTTCTTTCCGGCCTGCCAGGTCTCTGTGGATAAGTCTGCTGCCAATCTAATATTTTTACCATTGTATGTTACAGACTTCTTGTCCCGGGCTGCTTTCAGGATTTTCTCTTTGTCGCTAAGGGTTGTAAATTTTACTATTAGATGACGGGGTGTGGACCTATTCTTATTGATTTTGAGGGGGGTTCTTTGCACGTCCTGGATTTTGATACATGTTTCCTTTGCCATATTGGGGAAATTCTCTCCAATAATTCTCTCCAATATACCTTCTGCTCCCCTCTCTCTTTCTTCCTCTTCTGGAATCCCAATTATTCTAATGTTGTTTCTCTTATGATATCACTTATTTCTCAAATTCTCCCCTCATGGTCCAGTAGTTGTTTGTCTCTGTTTTGCTTAGCTTCTTTATTCTCTGTCATTTGGTCTTCTATATCACTAATTCTTTCTTCTGCCTCATTTATCCTAGCAGTAAGAGCCTCCATTTTTGATTCCACCTCATTAACAGCTTTTTTGATTTCAACTTGGTTTGATTTTAGTTCTTTTATTTCTCCTGAAAGGGCTTTTATTTCTCCGGACAGGGTTTCTCTAATATCTTTCATGCCTTTTTCGAGCCTGGCTAGAACCTTGAGAATCATCATTCTGAACTCTAGATCTGATATATTATCAATGTCTGTATTGATTAGGTCCCTAGCCTTCAATATAGCCTCTTGTTCTTTTTTTTTTTGTGGTGAGTTTTTCTGCCTTTTCATTTTGTCCAGATAAGAATATATGAAGGAGCAAATGAAATACCCCAGCAAAGACCCCAGGAAAATGTGCTTTAGCCAAATCAGAAGAGACTCCAAATCATGGGGGGGAGAAAGGGGGTAAAAAGAAGTTCAGAAAAAAAATTATAAAAGAAAACAAATAAAAAAATGTATAAAAAAGAAAAAATATATATATTAGACTGGTGACTAGAACATGGTCACCCACTTAATTTTGGGAGTATTTTGGTCTCTTATAAGAAACTATCTCCCAACATTTTAAAGGATGAAAAACATATATAAGGGTAAACACAATGAAGGGATGGAATATGACTATAAAGATGAAAAATTTTTTTTAAATTTCTAACAAAGGAGTTGATAAGGTAAGTTGGTTGGGAGAATAAAGAAAAAGAAAGTGGAGAGAATTTGCTCAGGCTGGAGACTAGATCAAGCCCAATGCTAGATTTAGGGTGTATTTTGATCTATTAGAAGAAGTTGTACCCAAAATTTTTTAGAAGAAAAAACCCTATGTATATACAAAAAATAAAGTTAGATACAGTGAAGGATAAAATATGACTATAATAATGAAGTTTCTAAAAAGATTTTTTAAAAATGAAAGGTATTAAGATAAACTAGTTAAAAATGTTAAAAGAGGAAAGGGATAAAGTTAAAAAAATTAGCAGAAGAAAAAAAATTAATAAATTAATTAGCTTTGCAAGACTAAAGATTCATGGGAGAAAGCCATGAATTCCATGCTTTGCTTTCTCCTCCTCTGGAATTCCACTGTTCTCCTTGGTAAGTGAACTTGGGCTTGGCTGGATTTCTTGTTGATCTTCTGTGGGAGGGGCCTGTTGTAGTGATTCTCAAGTGCCTTTGCCCCAGGCGGAATTGCACCGCCCTTACCAGGGTCCAGGCTAAGTAATCCGCTGGGGTTTGTTTTCAGGAGCTTTTGTTCCCTGAATGCTTTCTGTAGAGTTCCAGAGGACGAGAATGAAAATGGCAGCCTCCCAATCTCTGGCCCAGAGGAGCAGAGAGCTCGGGGCCCCACTCTTTAGTGCGCCCTCAGAGAAAAGCGCTCAATCACTCCCGTCTCCCTGGCCTCTGGGTGCACTCCAACTCACCCAGCCTGTGACCAAGCATCTCTGTCTCTGGCACACAGCTCTGCCTGGAGTCTCCGAACCCCACAGATCCCTGAGCTCTTTCAGGTCAGGGTCTCCCCGGATCTTTTGGGGACCCCACTCACAGAGCATTGGCCTGTACCATGGATTACAGTTCAAGGTAACCCTGAGTTGAGAGCTCACTCCTCAGCTCTGTCTCTGTAGCTGGCTTCCCCACTCTAATACCTGCAAGCTCTGAGACACTCAGACACCCCCAATCCTTCTGTGACCCCATGGGACCTGAGGATACGCTGTCCCCGCGTGGGCTTCACCCCGGTTTAGCATCTGAAGCGATGTTCCTCAGTGGAGCAGACTTTTTAAAGTCCTAATTTTGTGCTCTGTTGTTCCGCCGCTTGCTGGGAGCCAGCCCCTCCCCCCACAGTCTATCTTCCCGTCGCTTTGGATTCACTTCTCTGCCGGTCCTACCTTTCAGAAAGTGGTAGATTTTCTGTTTCTAGAATTGTTGCTCTTCTTCTCTTTGATCTCCTGTTGGATTTGTAGGTGTTCAGAATGGTTTGATAAGCTATCTAGCTGATCTCCTGCTACCTGATGTCGTCTGAGCCTGCTACTTCTCTGCCATCTTGACTCTTCCCTCCAAGACTTATTTTTTTTACAAGTTTTAGTTGTCAGTAAAAGTCACCCATAATAGGGGTGCCTGGGTGGCTCACTGGGTTAAAGCCTCTGCCTTCAGCTCAGGTCATGATCCCAGAGTCCTGAGATCAAGCCCCACATGGGGCTCTCTGCTCAGCAGGGAGCCTGCTTCCCCCCCTCTCTCTGCCTGCCTCTCTGCCTGCTTGTCATCTCTGTCAAATAAATGAATAAAATCTTAAAAAAAAAGTCACCCATAATATTTTTCACGTTCATAGTGATTCAGATAAAATGATCAATCATTTAGCACCTATTCATCATCACGAGCCTGACAATCTCTGTTATCTAAATGCGGATCTAGAAATAAATGCATTTTGTGTGTGAGTGTAGCCCTAGAGGGATGGTGGGATGCTAGCCTGTTTGGAAAACATCCAAGTATCCAGGAACTGGACTCAGTGGTGCCAATTCCAGGAGCAGGTGGTTTTCATGAGGAACAGAAGAGGACAGTGGAATTCAACTCTGCAGTGTGAAGATGATGCATTGAATCCTCAGGAACCCGAGGTTCAGGGCCATGAATTTGGAATCAAGAGGAAAAGAGTAGAAAGAAAGTTGATGAAAAGAGAAGGGTAAGGCATTCCTGAGTCTGCTCCAACACAATGAATCCTTGTAGGTATTTGGTTCTCAGGAAATCATTGTTGGATGGATGAATGGATGTGTGAAGAAGGAAAGCTTGATAGAGTCGCCTCTTGAGGACATGACAATAGGGGGCATCGGCCAGGATACAAAGGTGAGAAGTAGTGGAACAAGCAGCAAAGTGACAGATATGATTCTTGCACACGGATGAGTGAAAGAGGCATGGACATAATAACTACAATAGAGGACTGTTGGAGCAGTGGCCACCAGGAAGTGTTTACATAGAGGGGTGGAAGATAAGGGAGATCTCAAAGCATGATTTGGGGGAGAACATGCCAAGGTGGAAGGAAAGTAGGGAGTAAAAATATGACAATAGGAAAGTAAGGCACCAGAGATTAGCCTAATGTAGCCAGAGTGTGTAGTATGTGCAGAGAAGCCACAAAAGCAGCCTGAGACCAGAAAGGGGAGAGCTTGAATTCTAGGCTAAGGCCTTAGAGCAGGGTATGTAGCAATCACTCCACCTTCCTATCAGAATACACGTGAAGTGTGGGACAAAATGTACAAATTAGTTCTCAGTACATGTTGCAATATAACAGGACAATATAAGAGATAGAAGTAATGAAACACTAGCAAATGAATGAAGGCAAAAAGGAAGAAAAGCTTAATTATTACATACAAATTCATAAGATGTATCTGTTTTCTTAAGGACTATAAAATATAAGACAGGACAGCAAAGAAATGCAAAGAAATGGACCACTAGTGCTATGCTAAGTTCTTGAGGATCACTTGGAAGACAAGAAATCAAAGTAAATAAGCCACATACAAGTGGTATTGACATTTTTCCCCATCTTAAATCCTTTTTAGAACAAGCAGATGTAAACTTAAAAAAATGCACAGTTTAAAAAATCCTCTAGGTTTAGCATTTATAATGCCATGCGTTGTTATAAAATACTGTATAACAGATACCCTATACTCTTTACCAACAGAAATACTTCACAGATGGTTTACAGGGTGCATTTCTCTGCTCCGTTCTGTAAAGCAAAATCTGGTTTAGTGGAGAATTTTCTCTCACCATTTGGAGGTTTTCTTATAATTAGAAAGCCATTTTTGCTGGAATCATTCCAGTTGAAAAACAGTCCTTACTGTTCTTATTTTCCCGCTTTCCTTTGCTTGGGTAAGGAGTGTAGGGAGCAGAAAAAGTAGAGAAAGGAAACAGGAGAATTTTGTCTAAATAATGATAATGAAAAAGTGAACGTTTAACAAACTGCATGCCTTTGTTTTCTTAAGAGCGCATGATTATCTTTAAGAGAAAAAGCAGCAAAGCTGAAAATGGGTGTTGTAACAGTCTGGGAGGTAGAGTGCAAGAAGGGCCCTGGCCATTCCAGCTGGTACGTGCTGCACACTCTTGCTGGTGCTTTCCTGGGAGAGATTCCTCTCTTCCCATGAAACACATCAGTCGCTTCTTGCCTGGGGCAGATGGTTGATGCAGTACGCAGCTTTCTAAATGGGACAGGGTTTGCCCAGACATCTTGTGCCATCCAGACTCTCCCATCTATTTCTGCCTTTCTTCCAACCAACTTTTGCTCATTTTGTGAGCTCATCCTTCTGTTTGTTCTTGGAATTTGTGCTTTCTAGTTCCAAATTGCTATTTTTACTCTTCCCTACTTCTCTGGCCTGGCTTACTATCGTTCCTGGTCCACGATGACAATTCATGAAGGCTTTGCTGAACTCCTGGACAAAATGGCATTGATGTTTTCTTTGATGTGCCTAATTGTCTGGAGACCTGAGGCTCCCCCCAGGTTCCCTAGTGTGCATCTACTCTTGTCCAGTGGACCATACTAAGTGTATTCCTTATCTTGTCCTGATGCCCTTTTTGTTTGTTTGTTTTGTTTTCCTTTTATTTACAGCTTGTGCCTGGAAATAATGGGGCTGATTATGTCTAATTTCAGAGGCAGTGAAGCACCTGTGACTTCTGAACCTCACTCTCTCACTGGGAAGAATTTCCCCTAAATATTCCCGTTCCATGATAGATTTGATTTCTTTAGTTCAATGGCATTGACATGAATGGCCATGTTTCCTTTTGCTTTACGATGACTAATTACTTTACAGCTTTTAAATTTTTATTTATTTTATTGATTTTTTGGGAGGGGTGGGTAGAAAGCTTGGAGGAAATATCATGGGGATAATATTTAGGGTTTTTTCTATCTGTGAACATGTTTTCTCACTCTACTTCATTAGCCATGATGATTCCAGGAGAGATGACCCTTTGGCCTGGAGAACATTATGACCCAGGTAGCTGTCTTCTCAAAAGTCTCCTTCTGGCCTGTGGACAGACTGTGGGAAGGGAAAAGAAGGCAGCCACCAAATCCAGTGTGCTGCACTGATCCTAGGCCCACACTGTAGATACCAGGGGTGGTGTTGGATAGATGAGATTAAAGCTGAAAGCAAGTGGGTCTTTGCCCCATTTAGCCACTGGGATCTGGGAATTCTGACCAAAAGCACCCAGCAGCTACATCAGAGTAAATAAAGAATAAATTAGGGGTATTTAGGCAGAACAGGGCCTGCTTTTAGTGGCCACAGGCTGGTTTTGAGCAGGGCAGCCTGGCAGGGTCTCAGAGTTTTCATATGTTCAGAGAAGAGACAGAGTGGCTGATGTGAGAACCACTAGGTGAGCATATAAGCGCTTGCCATAAGGGGACATTGTGAGCCCATCATCGAGGGCTGCAGGGCAGACAGAATGAGACACTCAGTGCCTGTTAGAGCCAACACCGGGTCATGTGAGGGCTGAGAAGGATGTCAGGCCTGACAGAGACAAGCCCAGGCATGGGGATCAGGGGCAGACATAAGCAGCTTAAGCAGGAACCAGAGCACTGTGTTTCCTGTCCACTCCTACGGAGGTCAGAAAAGGCCCAGACAGCAGTTTCAGTACCTGCTGGCCCCAGACATCTGGCTACCTACCCTGTTCCTATCCATGTACTCAGTAAGGTCATCAAGCCACCACCAACCAGGTGCTCTTGTGGCAGCACCATGGGAAAGGAGCATGCTCCCGAAAAGACAGCTGTAACAGCTCAGGGGATGGCTGGGAGACTTGAGGCCCCACTATGGCAGCAACTGGCAGATTTAAAAGGTCTTTCTCCTCCCCACTATCCAGCAGGGTTGATGGGATGGGAGACTAAGGAAAGAAAGATCCAGAGTGGAAAATGAACAAGACAGATGTTCTTTGCTCACCTCGGTGGAAGTTGAATCCAATTTCAATCTGGCCACAGAAGGGTATTAAGAGGAAGCTGGCCTGCCCTTACATTTCCCATCCAGTGGGTACGCCTGCCTGCCGCCTTTCCCTGCAACATCTCTCTGGCAGGTGGCTAGAACCCCGTCATGGTCTGAGGGCAGAGAATGACCACGGTCCCTGGGGTTAATCATGAACAAAAGTGTTGAGGGGTGGGGCTTGAAGACTCAGACAGAAATATTGTGGACCTGTCACAGGTCTGCTTAAGGCCTTTTGTCTGCAGAAGATGTTTTCTGTTAGAGTCACACAAAAAATAAGAGAAAGAGGTGTCTCTTACGCATATCATCTTCTATTTTGGACATACAGACACTCAGTAACATTAGCACTTAGATTTTCTTGGCTGGAAGTGGAAAAGGGTAACAGATCCATTACTGATCGACTAAGGAGCTGACCTGGTAACAGTAGGAGTCTCATGTGATGGCTTTAATGCCATAATCTCTTAGAATTCAGATGGATTTGTTTTAAAACATCCCAACACATAATTAGTAAAAGAGAAAGAGTCTGGTTAGTCCCTACCACATCTACTGTACCAGGAAAAGACACTGGCCATCTCTTGCTGAGAAATGACACAGGATGGGGTGGGGTGGGGGGAAGGAGCACTGCATGAGGACAAGGGAGAGGTGAGGAAGGGAAGAAACACAGCCCTTAACATTCCCTTGCATTGGAATAACTTACTTGGCATAACATCATGTTCTAATAACGAAAAGAGTAACTGTCGTTCTCCTTTTCCCCATGAGGCAAAACAGATGCTGTTTCTATGACGAGGCACTCTGTCTTCAGCCGGGCAGCCATTTCTGTAGCCAGACATCTCAACAGCAGACTATCCCTAGGCCAGATTCTCCCTGCTGTGGATGGGGGCATTGCACGCATGAGGGATGTGGCAGGATGTGAATGTGCTTGCAGGGTGTGTGTGTGTGTGTCTGTGTGTGTGCGTGCAGAGAGAAATGCAAGATAGATGGAGAAGCAGAGACAAGGAAGAAGCAGGAAAGAAAGAGAAAGACAGGGGAGAGATAGATCCATTCCCCTTTTCCCTCCAAAGTAATCCCACCCCGTGGTACTGGAGACAGGGGATGGCAACGCCAGTACTCAGGGCACAGGGTCCTCCTGGTGTTGTCTATCAGGAGCAGTAGAGAGGGTCTAGACTTCAACCATAAAAGGACAACTTGGATAAAATGAAGAATGTGCTGTTCCTGTCAGCCACCCCTGCAGAGACACCCAGGGCTGCGTGGGATCTCGGGAATCACATGCCCACCAGTCGTGCACTAGAACGTGCAAAGACAAGAGAAAGGTGTTCCCACCTCAGGAACTTACATGCTGGTAGGTAAGAGAATGACATCTGAGTCACGCTTCTGTGTTCCCAAAGCTCTTTCTTGTGTTCTGTCGCACTCCTCACACCCACCCTGTGATGCTGCCCAGACATGTATTCTAGTGAGGAGAAAATACAGCATATTATAGTCAACCAGCTTGCTCCCTCATCCAACCTATAAGTGGTAGAGAGGGGTTCAATTCAAGGCGCTAGCTCTGCCCTCAGACCCTTTCAATCACACCATGCCACCTCTTACAATAGAAGCCCAGAACCTATGACTCCACAGAGGCCTGCTTGTTTGCAAACCTGGATCCCCGTGTAGACTTAAGAGGCGGGAAGCACATGGGATGGACTGGGTTGAGCTCAATGTATTTCTACTTCCCTCAGCAGCCACTGCGTGGACACCCCAACTGCTTCCTTTTAGCTGAGTGTGAGATCAAGTAGAGCATAAAACTTCTACGGAGAGTGGGGAGAGTGCAAAATATAGTGTATTTTCCTACAAAATCCAGAGAATGTTCTGCCAGTTCGTTTTGTTTTTGCTTATGTACGACTGGAGACTCATCTGAAGTTATGTTCTCAGCAATACTTTCTCTACAACAAAGAAGCACATTGGCTCTCTTTCTTCCTGCCCTTGCTTTCTGAGGTCCAGTTGAGTTTTACTGATTAAGAAGCTAGATTAAGAAGCTAGATTCAGGGATGCCTGGGAGGCTCGGTTGGCTAAAGCCGCTGCCTTCGGCTCAGGTCATGATCCCAGTGTCCCGGGATCGAATCCCACATTGGGCTCCTTGCTCAGCAGGAGCCTGCTTCTCCGTCTGCCTCTGCCTGCCAATCTGTCTGCCTGTGCTCACTCTGACAAATAAATAAATAAAATCTTAAAAAAAAAAAAAAAGAAGCTAGATTCAGGGGCACGTGAATGGCTTAGTTGGTTACGCCTTGCCTTCAGCTCAGGTCATGATCCCAGATCCTGAAATCGAGTCCAGCATCAGGCTCCATGCTCAGCAGGAAACCTGCTTTTCCCTCTCCCTCTCCCCCTACTTATATTCCCTCTCTCACTGTCTCTCTCTCTCTCTTAGTGTGTCAAATAAATAAATAAATAAGATCTTTAAAAAAAATGAAGCTAGATTTAGAGTACTTAGATTTATGTGGGGCAAAAACAAGTTGCCAAGAGGGCTAACACTGTATGATGAATTGTTCTCCATTCACTCTAGTTATTATTCTATGTGTTATAAGCATTTTTATCTTAAAGATTTCCATCTGAGTGATTCCTTCTTCCATGGGGAACAAATATCAGAAAAAAAGAAAGAAAAATCAGAAGTATACAAGTATTTTACAGATACCTGAGTCCAGCTGATCCTTTGCGATCATGTCAGTCTGTGATCGCTTCTCCTCTTTCCATCTGTTCTGTATTGATTTACTACAAAACTGCATTTATCATGGTTCCCTTAGAAATAAATTTTGACACTTATGAAAGAAATTGAAGAAGACAAAAAAGATGGAAAAGCATTCCATGCTCATGGACTGGAAGAATAAACATTGTTAAAATGTCTATACTGCCTAGAGTAATCTATACTCTTCAATGCCATCTTGATCAAAATTCCACCAGCATTTTTCAAAGAGCTGGAACAAATAATCCTAAAATTTGTATGGAGCCAGAAAAGATGCCAAATTGTTAAGGAAGTGTTGAAAAAGAAAAATAAAACTGGGGGCATCATGTTGTCTGATTTCAAGCTTCACTACAAAGCTGTCTTGGTGAAGACAGCATGATACTGGCACAAAAACAGACACGTAGACCAGTGGAACTGAGTAGGGAGCCCAGATATGGACCCACAACTCTATGGGAAACAAATCTTTGATGAAGCAGGAAAAAATATCCAGTGGAAAAAAGACAGTGTCTTCAATAAATGGTGCTGGGAAAATTGGACAGCTATATATAGAAAAATGAAACTTGATCATTCTCTTACACCATACCCAAAGATAAACTCAAAATGGATAAAAGACCTCAATGTGAGGCAGGAATCTATCAAAATTCTAGAGGAGAACATAGGCAGTAATCTCTTTGACATCAGCCACAGCAACTTCTTTCAAGACATGTTTCCAAAGGCAAAAGATATAAAAGTGAAAATGAACTTTGGGGACGTCATCAAAATCAAAAGCTTCTGCACAGCAAAGGAAACAGTCAATAAAACAAAGAGGTAACCCACAGAATGGGAGAAGATATTTGCAAATGACATTACAAACAAAGGGCTGATATCCAAGATCTATAAAGAACTCCTCAAACTCAACACTCAAAAAACAGATAATCATGTCAAAATATGGGCAGAAGACCTGAACAGACACTTCTCCAAAGAAGACATATAAATGGCTAACAAACACATGAAAAAATGTTCATCATCATTAGCCATCAGGGAGATTCAAATCAAAATCACATTGAGATACCACCTTACACCAGTTGGAATGGCCAAAATTAACAAGACAGTAAGCAACAAGTGTTGGAGGGGCTCTTCCACTGTTGGTGGGAATGCAAGTTGGTGCAGCCACTTCAGAAAACAGTGTGGAGATTCCTTAAGAAATTAAAAATAGAGCTACCCTATGACTCGGCAATCATACTACTGGATATTTACCCCAAAGATACAGATGTAGTGAAAAGAAGGGCCATCTATACCCCCAATGTTCATAGCAGCAATGTCCACAGTTGCCAAACTGTGGAAAGAGCCAAGATGCCCTTCAACAGATGAATGGATAAAGAAGATATGGTCTATATATACAATGGAGTATTATGCCTCCATCAGAAAGGATGAATACCCAACTTTTATATCAACAAGGATAGGACTGGAGGAGATTATGCTGAGTGTAATAAGTTGAGCAGAGATAGTCAATTATCATATGGTTTCACTTACTTGTGGCGCATAAGGAATAACATGGAGGACATTGGCAGAAGGAGAGGAGAAGTAAGTTGGGGGAAACTGGAGAGGAAGAGGAACTATGAGAGACTGTGGACTGTGAGAAACAAAATTGAGGGTTTTGGAGGGGAGGGGGTTGGGGGGGGTGGGTGAGCCTGGTGGAGGATATTAAGGAGCACATGTACTGCATGGAGCACTGGGTGTGGGTGTGGTGAATGAATCTTGGAACACTGAAAAAGTAAAATAAAATTTAAAAAATTAAAAAAAAATAATGTTTGACTTGTTTTACATTTTTCACACATTCAAGCACTGTGTCTTTTCCTTTCTTAGATGCTTCTAGACCAGCATAAGGAAGGAGTTCAATATTAGTAGCTTTATAAAATGACATTTCTGAGATTTGGGGAGAACCTGGCTTATAGCACTGTGTGTGTGTGTGTGTGTGTGTGTGTGTGTTTCTATTTGTCTGCAGTGATGGACAGCCACTTCCTATTCCAGGTCTCAGGAAGTAGGTTTAGATAACTATCGGCTTACACAAATCTTCTAGAGTATCTATATCCTTGTTGCTTTCACTACAAAGCATGGTGGCCTAGAGTGTTTTGTTTTATTCCCCCTTTTTTCCCCCTGCTAGCTTGTGAATAGAAAGACAGGAACTTTACCTAATTAATTACTGCATTCCCAGGCCCTAGCACAGAGCCTGTACACAGGAAGTACCAGGTTATGCTGACCACAATGGAATGAATATATTTGTAGGAAATATCATTCTTTTCCCTCCTCATCATTCTACCTTGACCCACAATAATAAATAGGAAATCCCCCTATCTGGAATTTTGGAAGACAGTAGCTCTCTCCTTTCCTTGCCCTGCACTCATTATCCCCAGCAGTAGGGAATGGTTGTCAATTTGAGCCTGGGAGAAGGAGCTGAAACTGGGTTGCTCCCATCTTTGGAGTGGTGTCTTTTCCAGGACAGCTTGTCCTCAGGTTGCACATGCTCCTCTTCTCTAGGGAAAGGCATGCTGAGGTCCAGTTCTCTCTTGGGGTATGCGTGTGTGTGTGCTCGTGCATCCACACGTGGGTGTGTCTATGCACATGCTTTTGTGTGTTGATTCCAGGAGAGGATATAGATGCTCTATTGTCCCCAGGTGTGAGCTGCATTTCTCCAGTTCAACATCTTTCACAACAAACCTGATATTTTCCCCTCCATCTGATTGCCTCTGAGTCTTTCTCAGTGGGTTCTGAACTCTAGGCAGGAAGAGGACCCATTATGAACCATCACCCCCAACTCCCTGTTTCTGTGGGAAGATCCCATTTTGAAGGGTGGGTTGATCATTGTGCTTCCCTTTCTCTGACTTCCCTGTGTGTGTATCCCTCATCCAGGTCAGTGTGAAACATACATGTCACCTCTGAAGACCTAGGGCTGCAGTGGTTGGGGTGAAACGCAGTAGGGCAGATGCCTCTGGCTTCAGAAAGAAGGAAGTGGCTAACTTCTCTGAACACCCCTTTCATCTGGGTTGGCCTCTAGTTTCTTGGAGGCTGTATATTTGCAAGGGGTCCTAAGTAATCACTTGGAGAATTTGGGTAAGGTGGGATAGGAAGGGCACAGTGTGAACTTGGATATATAGATATCCACAGCTTTGGAAGCAGGGTTTATGCATTGGGCATACCTTTTGTTTTCTCTATTCTTTTTTTTTTATACAATTGCAATTTTATTTCTTGCTTTGTAAAATGTAGTCTGATTATTATATTTTTATAAGGTTTTTTTTTTAAATTTTTTAAATCATTTTTTAAATTTATTTTCAGCATAACAGTATTCATTGTTTTTGTATCACACCCAGTGCTCCATGCAATCCGTGCCCTCTCTAATACCCACCACCTGGTTACCCCAACCTCCCACCCCCCACCTCTTCAAACCCTTCAGATTGTTTTTCAGAGTCCATAGTCTCTCATTGTTCACCTCCCCTTCCAATTACCCCCAACTCTCTTCTCCTAACTCCCCATGTCCTCCATGCTATTTGTTATGCTCCACAAATAAGTGAAACCATATGATAATTGACTCTCTCTGCTTGACTTATTTCACTCAGCATAATCTCTTCCAGTCCCGTCCATGTTGCTACAAAAGTTAGGTATTCATCCATTCTGATGGAGGCATGATACTCCATAGTGTATATGGACCACATCTTCCTTATCCATTTGTCCGTTGAAGGGCATCTTGGTTCTTTCCACAGTTTGGCAACCGTGGCCATTGCTGCTATAAACATTGGGGTACAGATGGCCCTTCTTTTCACTACATCTGTATCTTTGGGGTAAATACCCAGTAGTGCAATTGCAGGGTCATAGGGAAGTTCTATTTTTAATTTCTTGAGGAATCTCCACACTGTTCTCCAAAGAGGCTGCACCAAATTGCATTCCCACCAACAGTGTAAGAGGGTTCCCCTTTCTCCACATCCCCTCCAACACATGTTGTTTCCTGTCTTGCTAATTTTGGCCATTCTAACTGGTGTAAGGTGATATCTCAATGTGGTTTTAATTTGAATCTCCCTGATGGCTAGTGATGATGAACATTTTTTCATGTGTCTGACAGCCATTTGTATGTCTTCATTGGAGAAGTGTCTGTTCATATCTTCTGCCCATTTTTTGATATGATTATCTGTTTTGTGTGTGTTGAGTTTGAGGAGTTCTTTATAGATCCTGGATATCAATCTTTTGTCTGTACTGTCATTTGCAAATATCTTCTCCCATTCCGTGGGTTGCCTCTTTGTTTTCTTGACTGTTTCCTTTGCTGTGCAGAAGCTTTTGATTTTGATGACGTCCCCAAAGTTCATTTTCACTTTTATATCTTTTGCCTTTGGAAACATGTCTTGAAAGAAGTTGCTGTGGCTGATATCGAAGAGATTACTGCCTATGTTCTCCTCTAGGATTCTGATGGATTCCTGTCTCACATTGAAGTCTTTTATCCATTTTGAGTTTATCTTTGTGCACGGTGTAAGAGAATGGTCGAGTTTTATTTTTCTACATATGGCTGCCCAGTTTTCCCAGCACCATTTATTGAAGAGACTTTCTCTATTCTTGAGGTGTTGTTGACTGGTAAGGCTGCTCCTCCTAAGGTCTGCTAATTGGTAGAGAGAACCAAAAACTCCTTTGCATTTTCTCCTTTTCTATGCAAAGCCCCACTTCAGGGCCCACACCCCACCACCTGCTCTACTGCTTTCATACTGGAGCCATTATCCCCCTGCCCTGATCACTCCAGGGCTAGGGACCAGACCTCTAGGGGCACTTCATGCCCCAGAGACCACTGAAATTATTTAAAATAGCTAATCTCAAGGATACCTGGGTGGCTCAGTTGGTTAGGCAGGTGCCTTCAGCTCGGGTCATGATCCCAGAGTCCTGGGATCAAGCCCCACATCAGGCTCTCTGCTCAGTGGGGAGCCTCCTTCTCCCTCTTCTTACTGCTCCCCCTTCTTGTGCTCTGTCTTTCTCTCACAAATAAATAAAATCTTTTTAAAAAAAAAAGCTTTAAAAATAAAAAATAAAATAGCCAACCATAGCTTGTCTACTCTGCCCCCTCCTTCTTCTCCCCATGGAAAACACAATAAATGCTCTTGTCCCCATTTTGCTCTCACTTCCTCTGCCTCTTACTGATCCTGGTGCTTCTCTGTGTGACCTCCCAGGAACCTCCTCGTGGGATCTGTGAGTATGACACACTCTCTTCTCAATGCCAGTCATACCCTGCTATGTTGGTCTTGTCATACATAAGTAATAACAAAATGTAAATTCTCAAACACTTTGGAATTATTGATCAGAAAGAAAGCTGGGAATGGAAGAATCGTAACACAGCCACTGCTCTAGGAACTTGGTTCTGGGTTAGTATGTACAAAGTATGGGCAGAGCCAGACCCACTTATAATGAAACCCTGGCATCTTGTTGGACTGTCTCACATACTGAGGGAATGTTGTAAGATTAGGTTCCACTCACTGTCTAGAAGACTTTCAGGTAAGCACTGACCAAGCACACTGGTCACAGCCAGGTGAGATCTCTGAAGGTGAGATGCAGGCAGAAGAGTCGGGCACCACTGAGTCCCTACACCCAAACATTCTTGATGGACACATGCATTAGTCTTTCCTTAGGCTTCTCTTCCTGTTGCTTGCTGCTCTTTTGAATAGCATCCCAAGGGGGTTGCTGGTACTTCATCTTTCACTGAAAAAGAAAACATGTCAGAGCAATAAAAGAATTTTTTCAAAGATAACCAGTGACGTCCTGATATGATTGCCTGTATTCTGCCAACTGGAGTGTGCTGTGTTTTCCCAGCAGATATGAGAACCTATAGCACAAACGTGGAGTATCATTGGGGGAGAATCAATTTTAATTGAAGATTTAGGGAATTTTTCTCTGTTACCAAAGCAGATTTATGAAGGGGGGGAGATGGAAAAGTCTTATTAATGTTTAATACACAACATGCAGACTTAACAGTTTTGAAGTTATTTGAGGTTCTACCCCTAGGCCCTCAGAATAAAGTTTGAGGAGCTCAGAACAAAACCAAAGCACTAAGTCATAGGAACTTGCCTTTATATGGCATTCAATTATCTTCCGAACTTGATGTCATCTTAATACTCCCTTTAAAAATATATACTTTTTCGGGACGCCTGGGTGGCTCAGTTGGTTGGTCGGCTGCTTTCAGCTCAGGTCATGATCCCAGCGGCATGGGATCAGGTCCCACATCGGGCTCCTTGCTTGGCAGGGAGCCTGCTTCTCCCTCTGCCTCTGCCTGCCACTCTGTCTGCCCATGCTCGCTCGTTCTCTCTCCCTCTCTCTCTCTGACAAATAAATAAATAAAAATCTTTAAAAAAAATAAAAAATATATATATACTTCTTCTTTCATATGGGTCACCAAGAATGTGGAATCTATTTTGTGGAGACAAGCTATTTTTAAATTTATTTTATTTTATTTTTTTTATCATGATAATTGTACTCTTTAATCTCCATCTCATATTTCACCCCCTCATCTCCCCCCTGGTAACCAATAGTTTGTTCTCTATAGCTAAGAGTTGGTGTCTTGGTTTCCTCTTTTTCTTTTGCATATTTGTTTCTTAAATTCCACGTAGGAGTAAGATCAGATGGTATTTGTCTTTCTCTGACTGACTTATTTTGATTACCATTATACTTTCTAGCTCCATCTATACTGCTGTAAGTGGCTAGATTGCATTCTTTTTTATGACTGAGTAATATTTCATCTGCTTTACCCATTCAGCAATTGATGGACACTTGGGTTACTTCCATAGTTTAGCAATTGTAAATAATGTTGTAATAAGCATAGATAGGGATGCATGCATCCCTTTGAATTAGTGTTTTTGTAATTTTGGGGTAAATACCCAGTAATGTGATTCTTAGACTGTAGGGTAGTTCTAGTTTTAATTTTTTTGAGAAATGTCTATACTGTTTTCCAAAGTGGTTGCACCAGTTTAAATTCCCACCAGTAGTGCATGAGGGTTCCTATTTTTCCACATCTATGCCAACATTTATTGTTTCCTGTGTTTTTGATTTTAGTCATTCTGACAGATGTGAGGTGGTATCTCATTATAGTTTTGATTTGTATTTTCCTGATGATGAGTGATGTTGAGCATCTTTTCATGTGTCTCTTGGCACTCTTTGGAGAAATGTCTGTTCGTGTCTTCTGCTCATTTTTTAATTGGATTATTTGTTTTTGGATGTTGAGTTTTAGAAGTTCTTTATATATGTTGGATACTAACTTTTTATCAGATATGTCATTTGCAAGTATCTTCTCCCATTCCATAGATTGCCTTTAAGTTTGTTAATTGTTTCCTTGGCAGTGAAGAACTTTTTATTTTGATGAAGTCCCAATGGTTTATTTTTTTAAAAGATTTTATTTATTTATTTGAGAGAGAGGGAGAGTGAGTGAAAGACAGCATAAGAGGGGAGAGGGTCAGAGGGAGAAGCAGACTCTCTGCTGAGCAGGGAGCCCAACTTGGGACTTGGTACTGGGACTCCAGGATAATGACTTGAGCCAAAGGCATTCACTTAACCAACTGAGCCACCCAGGCGCACCCCAGTAGTTTATTTTTGCTTTGGTTTCCCTTGTCTCAGAACATAAATCCAGGAAAAGGTTGCACAGCCAATGTCAGAGAAATTACTGCTTGTGCTCTCTTCAAGAAGGAAACCATTTTTATGGTTTCAGGTCTCACATCTGGGTCTTTAATCCATTTTGTGTCTGGTGAAAGAAAGTGGTCCAGTTTCATTCTTTTGCATGTATCTGACCAATTTTCCCAGCACTATTTATTGAAGAGACTGATTTTTTCCCAGGGACAAGCTACTTTTAATCAAAAATCATAAGGCATTGTGAATGATCAAACTTATTTTCTGAATTGATTTTGGATAATTAGTCTTGAAAGCATTTTTTAATGCCTACATCATCATAGAGGCTTGAACTAAATGAACTACTACTTTATACTTAATAGCTATTGTAATTTGGTCTCATATATGTAAATTGTTATTGAATAAAATTCTCCTTAAATGCCTAGAATACTTGGTTGATTTTAAATGACTAATTATTGCTATAATTATTATGCAAGAGCATAATGTATGTTCTGTCTTAAAAATAAAGCAAGGCAAAGTATTCTATGGTTTGCTATTCAAATTGGATGGCTCAGAGTCATTAAAAAGCAGGTGAACAGAAGGTATAAATCACTTTTTTAAAAAGGGGCTATTTTTGCCCCAATCTTGGCATTATTTCATTAGAAAAATTGTTTAGGGCTGAGGGTTAGCAGTATGTATAAAGTAGGAGTTATGTTCAATTTTAGTTACCAGTTGAGTTTGGCCAAGTCATTAGCAAGGAATTTGAAGCTTGAGTGTCAGAAACTATGTCCATCCCTCGTATGGACAACATGATTTCCAAGTCCAAAATAACAAAGAAGTTTCTATATTGCACAGGCTCGGTGGGGGGGGGGGTAAGGGTACAGATTAAGTCAGCAGGCTTCTGCCTCCTCACAGCTGCCTGAGTCCTTGAGGAGATGTGTTTGAATGCATTTGTGCTTTTAAATGTCTTAGATTGTTTTGATGACGTGGCCTTGACAAAGAGGTCTTTGTTTGCTACTTCTCTCCCCTCTGTGTAAAGATTTTTATATTCTTTGAACCATCCTATGTTTTGTGTTGTTACTTTTGATAGGAGAAGGAAAGTTAATAGATAATATATACCCTAAAGATTTTGTCCGTTCTAAACTGGCGTTTTGTTGCAATTCTCTGTCTTGTATTGAGTTTTAAGCAACAGAGCCATTATGCAAGTTAGCAAGCACTTAACAATTGCCAAGGACGCAGTTAGATTCAAACTCACCATGACAGAATTTTTATTTGAAATTCAAGTTATGGATATTTTTCTTTGATTTCTTATGGATTTTGCAATTTGTAAGCAAGGAACATTTCAATACTCATATTCTCAGTAAGAGACGGTAAAATGTGTGACACATTTTAGCAGCCCAGGAGACTATACTCCTCATTTTTTTTTCCCTACAGGGAGTATTTTATTGATTGGTCATCAAGAGAGAAGTTTGTTTTCACAGAGAAGTATGAATAGAATATAAAATCTCTTTCTGAGTATCAGCTGGTGAGGAATCATTAGGAAGTGCATTAGTACAGAGATACATATTTGAAAAGGAAAAATGTGAAGGAGTATTATTTCTAATTATAAAATTTACCACTTGCCCAAGAAAAAAGATATTAGCATCATCTGAGATATATAATTTTGCACACATTTCTAGGGTATTAGATTAAATTAACAAATAAGACCAGTAAACAGGAGGCCGGAATTGTAACATAGCTGCTATTGTGTCTGCGTAGTAAATGACTGTGTCCCCAGACTGTCCCCAGAAGCTGCTATGATTCCTTAAATCATGTTAAGAGAAGAAAAACTACTCTGAAGTCGGAGAGGATCTGGCTGTGAATCTAGAACTACCGTTTGGGGATTGTATGAATTTGAGCAAGTTAATTTCGAGGTTCAGATATTTCATCTATATAATTGGCACAAACAATATGCTCCTTGAAGGTTTGTTTTGTTTTGTTTTTGTTTTTGTTTTTAGATTTTATTTATTTGAGAGAGAGGGAGAGAGAGAGAGCAGCAGGGAGAGAAGCAGGCTCCACACTGAGCAGAGAGCCTGACATGGGGCTCGATCTCAGGACCCTGAGCTGAAGGCAGATGCTTAACTGACTGAGACACCCAAAGGCCCCAAGATTTTTTTGAGAGAAACAAATAAAGGAATATCCATAACCCCCATACCCTTGTTTCTGACCCATGGCAGGCTCACATCCAGCTGGATTATTGTACAACTCCTCCAGCTCCTAAGAAGCAAACCCTGACATCGAATCTCAGTGCCCTATAGGGAAAACAATGAGTCCCCTCACCTCAAAAACACATTTTTAACTTTTGAAACTTTCTTTATATTACTTAATCTAATCTATTCATAACTCATATTTGACACATATAGTTAAAATATCCCCAAATCTGAAGTTTATCTTGGCATTGAAATAAAAGTAACAACAATGACAGTAACATAAAAGTAACAGGTAACCATCATCCTTTGGTTATCTTTGGTTAGCTTAAAGGGGGGGGAGAGGTTAGTGTGATACGACATTAACATATTAGTCATTAGTAATTACTCTATATGTCAGTCTTGTTCCAGTCAGGAGAGAGAAACTGCATGAAAATCTGAACATGGATAAGTGTCTGCCTTCAGCTGAGGTCATGGTCCCAGGGTCCTGGGATCGAGCCCCACTTAAGGCTCCCTGCTCAATGGGGAGTCTGCTTCTCCCTCCTCCTCTGCCACTCCCCCCACTCATACCATCTTTTTCTCAAATAAATGAGTAAAATCTTAAAAAAAAAAAAGAAAGGAAGAAATTTGAGCATGGAAGATTTAAGGTAAAGAATGTTAACTGTAACAAGAGGTTGAAGTAAGATGGTCTGGTGAGAACTAGAGCGAGCTCTGAAGAAGATAGGAATAGCTGCTTTAAGTAGCAGCCTCCCTGAGGGCTGAGACAACTCAGAAAAGGGCTGCAATGCATGAGGCAGGTACAGCCCTGGCTCACTGGATGGCAGACCAGTCGCTGTCATGTCACGAAGGTGGAATTTGCCAGAAACCCATCCTCTGGAGCTTGCTGGGAATCTTCTTTCCAAGGTTCAGGAGAATGCTGTGTGGGGACGTCTGCCTGGAGGCCCCAGCCTCTGCAACAATCCTGCCTGGGAGGCACTGCTGGGGGTGGTGGCTGGGTGTTGGTGGCCAGTGGGTGCTGTAGGAACTGGGTGCTGGAGAAGACTTTTGCCCTGCAGGACCCTGGCAGAAGCAGGAAGCAAACACTCCTGCCTTTCTCTCATTGCTTTTACCCACCAAGGTTCATGTCCCACCAGCTGGCAGAGCAACGATATTGTAGATGGTCCAGAAGCACTTTCACAGAGCGGGCCAAAAAGGTGAATTCAGAGCAGAGGGCCAGCAAGGGATCAATTTACTGTCAGGGAAATGCCTTTCCTGAAATACAGATGAAACATGTAGGGTAGGGCTTACAGAAGGTGAGAGAATAGAATGATACAAAGGACATGAGAGATTACCTTTCTCTTCCTAAAGATACCCTGTACTGCCTCATTTTCGCCTTTTTTATATTTGTTTTCCCTACCACGGACTGGGGATGGGAATCACGAATAGAGTGACACTGTAAGAAACAACTTTATGGAATTTGGGTTTATGGCTAGACAAATATGAAGTCATCGCTCCTTATGGTACATAGGGCACTGCCATGGAAAGTCTGTAAGCATCTTCTCTCTAGGGGCACTTCTCCTGAGCAGCAGGCTGCGTTTCCCTTATCACATAGAAGTAGCAGTGTCGCACCTGCACCACGGTACACAATGATCACTGGGTACTGAGTTGTATAACTGACCAGACTTGGAGAGGGTGGGTTAGCTGGTTGATTGGTTGGTTGATTTATTGATTTAAAATTTTATTTATTTATTTGAGAGAGAGAGAGAGAATATGAAAGGGGAGAGGGTCAGAGGGAGAAGTGGACTCCGGGATCATGACCAGAGCCGAAGGCAGTCATTTAACCAACTGAGCCACCTAGGTGTCCTCAGAGAAGATTTAAAAGGAGAAATTAACCAAGGTTGGGGAATTAAAGTGGAAATATGAAAAATATTAGTAAAAACATAAATAATATAAATATGCTTTCCCTGGTAGAATATATATTTCGCACTAAGCTTTCTTCCCAAACAGTCTTGTGAATTAGTGTTTGATTGCAAATCACTGCCATTCTTGACTAAGTTGAAGCAACTGGGAAACAATGCCTGGATTACTTCTTCAGGACTATGTCTACACAGGACCACATGTTTGAATTTAGTAAAGTTAACTCAAAAAAAGATTAAATTTTCCAAAGTCGCTTAGGCTTTATTCTCTTTTTCCACCCCTACTTTTTTCTTCTCTTTTTGTCTAACTAACAACTAGCTATTTAAAAAAATGTTTAGAGGCGCCTGGGTGGCTCAGTGGATTAAGCCTCTGCCTTCAGCTCAGGTCATGATCTTAGGGTCCTGGGATAGAGCCCTGCATTGTGCTCTCTGCTCAGCAGGGAGCCTGCTCCCCTCCCCCCCCTGCCTGCTTTTCTGCCTACTTGTGATCTCTCTCTCTCTGTGTCAAATAAATAAATAAATAAAATATTTTAAAAATGTTTAAAAATATCTAAGGAATTAAATCTTATTGAATTAATTCTATATGTAATAAAAGGCAAACATCATTAGTGAAGGAGAGGAGGAATAAAAAGAATGAAGTCTGAGAGACTATCTCAATGCCTATGTTTCGTTGATTTGTTGAAGTGGGATGAGGGAGAGAAATGTCTCAGAGACATTGTATCTGTACTGAGCTTGCAGGTACACTGTGGGATAAGATCCATCTTGTTTCTCCTGGGCAGGAACTATGTATTCTCTGCTGAAAACAGAAATGAAAACAAAAACACCTTGCAACATTGACTTGAGAGAGGTTATGCTTACTCCATAGATGGCAGGGAGAGCTATTAACCAGAAAGTTTAGTGTGGCTGAATTTTATTCATGTAAAAGAAACTTAGTTAAAAAAATGCATGTTGTAGTCTCTGCGTACTACCTTTACTATTACAAATAATTTAGAGTTGTAGGGCTTGTCAGATTTTCCAGTAACATCTGTACTTTCTATTTGATCTTTTTGATTACTTCTGTCAATTATTGAACAAATTGGTTCCTCAAAAAATGTACAACATAACCCAATAAATCTTTTTTTCTAGATGCCTCTCAGTAGCTCATCCCCACTTCCCTTTACTCATGGAGTCAGGATAAAGTTTTCCTGTTCAACAAATCTGTGCTTAGTTAAGAACCATTGGAACTAGTGTCTGTCAAAGAAATATAAATTTCTAATTAGGCAGAATGAGAAGCCCTAGAATCATTTATCATCACAGCCATTCCCAAAGCACCATGGAGGTTATATCAGGAGATCTTCTGGCATTTATGAACAACCTCAGAAGGCACACAAACCCTTGGAATCTGGGATGATGTTTTCTGAATGTATATTCAAATATACAAATATACAAATATACAAAATGTACTTAAATCAAGAGACTAATAAAGAAAATGTCAATTAATTCTAGAAGAGATTATCATTTAAATGGTCTGTTAGAAAAACTAAAGCAGTATTGTTCCTCTCAAAAAAGAAGGCTGAAAAGATAATTAGACCTCAGTAGAATACCAACACAGTACTGGGGAAAAGAAAGGGCACAGTGACTTCTAAAATTTATAGAAGTAAAAATGAGCACGGAGACCTGGACCTTCATTAGTACTGAGTGGCAAGATGACTGCTAGTGGGGATGAACAACTGTGTAAATTTTGTACATTTCCAGAACAGTCCTTGAGGTTGTTCAAGGAATCAGAAGGGGCCACATTTCAGATCTCTTTTGTATTTAAAATGGGTAATGAAATTCATTTTGCCAACATATGCCTAAATCAACATGGCATGCTTCAGTAAACCCAAATCAAAGGCAATATCTAGCAAAAATTGTATGGTCATTATTGTTACTATTGTTGCTATTGTTACCCACCCCTTTCTCTTCCAGGGGTCAAACCCAGTTAGGGGACATATGGGAGCAAGAGAGGCAGAGATCAGAACACCAATTTCATGACTCATGGAGGACAGATGGGAGAATGTGTGTGTGTGTGTGTGTGTGTGTGTGTTTTAAGATTTTATTTATTTATTCGACACAGAGAGATTACAAGCAGGCAGAGAGGCAGGCAGAGGGAAAGGGGGAAGCAGGGTCTCCACTGTGCAGAGAGGCCAAAACAGGGCTCGATCCCAGGACCCTGAGATCATGACCTGAGCTGAAGGCAGAGGGTTAACCCACTGAGCCACCCAGGTGCCCAGAGAGTGGGGGTTTTTAATGTGTGGGCCAAAAGGGATACTCATTCCTACCCATAAACAGACTCAGTCCCTAGCCCGGCACACCCTCTGGTCCCAGGGACAGACTCTGGACGCCTGCAGCACCTGGAGAGAAATGCCCAGGGGAGAGTGTTCCCTGCCACCTTCCCAAGGGAGGGCAGCCAGGGGCAGGGTGCTGCCCTCTAGAGGAGTGCTGCTGGGCACTGGTGAAACACCCTTGGTAACACAGAAGACTCTTCTAAGGACACGCACATTTAATTTTCATCCTGATTGACTTTAGTTTTCTTTTTACTGTGTAATCATGAGGAAATGAGAATTTCTTATATATCTCCACCAAACTATGTCTCACTTCTGATTGAACGAATTCCTCATTCCCTTGTAACTAAGACACACAGGTCTTGGGGTTAAACTCAGTCTTAGTTAGCCAAAGGCAATTAAAATAAGATAAAACAAAACATTAAACAAAATGTGATAAAAATAAGTTTAAAATTTTGCCTATCCCTACCAGATTTTCAAGTTTCTTGACTATCAGAGGCCTAGCCCCAGTATTTCCTTGCTGTGCTTAAAATAAAAATTGAGCCACTGTTTTATGGCAAATCAAGAACCAGAGGCAAGATCTCTCACATCCCCATCTAAAATCTTTTCCACTTCAAATCATTTGCTGTCATAAGACCTTTGGAAAGAGCTTTGAATAGCAAGTTAAGCTGAGCAGTTGGGAGTGCAGAGTGGGGAGACAGGTGGTTTTGAGTTTGACTGTCAGCTTTGCTCTTACTAGCGCCATGACTCTGAGAGAGACCATTGGCCTTCACCAGCCTCAGGTGCTTCCTGTGCAAAATGCAGACTGTAGTACCTCTCTTGTAGTGTTAGTGCATTTAAACAAGATAGTGTGTTCAAAAAGCTCAGGGAAGGGAAGGCGGAGTTTGTTAAGCATCTGACTTTTGGTTGTGATCTCATGGTTGTGAGACTGAGCCTTGCAGCAGCTCTGCAGTCATTGCAGAGTCTGCTTGAGATTTTCTCTCTGTCTCCCTCTACTCCTCCTGCTCATGCTCTTTCTCTCAAATCAATCAACCAACCAATCAATCACTCAATCTTTAAAATGCACAGGGAATGGGGCGCATGGGTGGCTCAGTGGGTTAAAGCCTCTGCCTTCGGCTCAGGTCAGGATCCCAGGGTCCTGGGATCAGCAGGGAGCCGGCTTCCTCTTCTTTCTCTGCCTGCCTCTCTGCCTACTTGTGATCTTTGTCTGTCAAGTAAATAAATAAAATCTTTTAAAAAAAATGCACAGGGAAGTGCTAACATTACCCATCACCAAGCTGCACATTGTACATAGTATGAATAAAAGAGAGTTTGGTTTTACATGAGTGGTAAATGGAAAAAGAACCATCGGGAAAGATATGTCAGTTGCACAGCCACTTCCTAGCAGAGTACCTTCATCAGAAGTGACGGGGCGCCTGGGTGGCTTAGTTGGTTAAGTGGCTGCATTCAGCTTGGGTCATGATCCCAGGGTCCTGGGACTGAGCCCCTCATCGGGCTCCCTGCTTAGTGGAGAGCCTGCTTCTTCTTCTCCCTCTGCCTGCTGCTCTGCCTGCTTGTATTCTCTATTTCTGTGTCAAATAAATAAAAGCTTAGAAAAAGAAAAAGAAGTGATCTGTCTATGCTTCCTTATTTTCTTATGTTCTAGTTTGATTTTTCACTGTTTTGATTTTTTTTTTTTTATCTTATGTGGCTGCCTCGAGTCCAGGCTTAGGGCTTTGTTTTTAAAATTTTGTCTTCAGGACTATTTTCATGGCTACCTACTTAATCATGACTATCTGCTTTTCTTAAGGGCCTGCCTTTATTTTAAGGGGACCAAGTTTTCTCTTTTTCCGATAACAGAAAGTAACATTCTAGCAACTATGAAATGTGGCATTATTAACAGGGATTCCCTGGGTTCTGTAATAATGTAAAGCTGTCTCTTCTGTTTCTTTTAGAAATATATTTGATAAACTCTAAGTAGTACTTCTTATGTGCCAGACACTTTTCTAAGTCCCTTATAAGTCCTAACTCATTTTATCCTTATACCATCTCTATGAGTAGAATCTATATTTAATTGAATTTTGTGTAAAATGGAAATCAAGGCAGAAGGAAGCTGAATGTCTTACCCAAAAATTACACAGCAAGGGATTGTTAGAGGCAGGAATCTCCCCCAGGGATTCTGGCTCTAGCCTCTGTGATTTCAACAACTTAGCTTTTTAACAACTCTTGGTAATTCTCATTAAATCATCTTCAAGTGAGAGAGGAGCCAAGATGGCAGATAAGTAGCAGGCTGAGACTACTTCAGGTAGCGGGAGATCAGCTAGATAGCTTATCTAAAATTGCAAACACCTACAAATCAAATGAGAGATCGAAGAGAAGAAGAACAGCAATTCTAGAAAGAGAAAATCAACCACTTTCTGAAAGGATAAATGAGGCAGAAGAGCGAATTAGCGATATAGAAGACCAAATGACAGAGAATAAAGAAGCTGAGCAAAAGAGGGACAAACAGCTACTGGACCACGAGGGGAGAATTCCAGAGATAAGTGACACCATAAGATGAAACAACATTAGAATAATTGGGATTCCAGAAGAAGAAGAAAAAGAGAGGGGAGCAGAAGGTATATTGGAGAGAATTATTGGAGAGAATTTCCCCAATATGGCAAAGGGAACAAGCATCAAAATCCAGGAGGTTCAGAGAACCCCCCTCAAAATCAATAAGAATAGGTCCACACCCCGTCACCTAATAGTAAAATTTACAAGTCTTAGTGACAAAGAGAAAATCCTGAAAGCAGCCCGGGAAAAGAGGTCTGTAACGTACAATGGTAAAAATATTAGATTGGCAGCAGACTTATCCACAGAGACCTGGCAGGCCAGAAAGAGCTGGCATGATATATTCAGAGTACTAAACGAGAAAAACATGCAGCCAAGAATACTATATCCAGCTAGGCTATCATTGAAAATAGAAGGAGAGATTAAAAGCTTCCAGGACAAACAAAAACTGAAAGAATTTGCAAACACCAAACCAGCTCTACAGGAAATATTGAAAGGGGTCCTCTAAGCAAAGAGAGACCCTAAAAGTAGTAGATCAGAAAGGAACAGAGACAATATACAATAACAGTCACCTTACAGGCAATACAATGGCACTAAATTCATATCTCTCAATACTTCCCCTGAATGTTAATGGGCTAAATGCCCCAATCAAAAGACACAGGGTATCAGAATGGATAAAAAAACAAACCCCATCTATATGTTGCCTACAAGAAACTCATCTTAAACCCGAAGACACCTCCAGATTTAAAGTGAGGGGGTGGAAAAGAATTTACCATGCTAATGGACATCAGAAGAAAGCAGGAGTGGCAATCCTTAGATCAATTAGATTTTAAGCCAAAGACTATAATAAGAGATGAGGAAGGACACTATATCATACTCAAAGGAACTGTCCAACAAGAAGAACTAACAATTTTAAATATCTATGCCCCTAACGTGGGAGCAGCCAACTATATAAACCAATTAATAACAAAATCAAAGAAACACATCGACAATAACACAATAATAGTAGGGGACTTTAACACTCCCCTCACTGAAATGGACAGGTCACCCAAGCAAAAGAGCAACAAGGAAATAAAGGCCTTAAATGACACACTGGACCAGATGGACATCACAGATATATTCAGAACATTTCATCCCAAAGCAACAGAATACACATTCTTCTCTAGTGCACATGGAACATTCTCCAGAATAGATCACATTCTCGGTCCTAAATCAGGTCTCAACCGTTATCAAAAGATTGGAATCATTCCCTGCATATTTTCAGACCACAATGCTCTGAAGCTAGAACTCAATCACAAGAGGAAATTTGGAAAGAACCCAAATACATGGAGACTAAACAGCATCCTTCTAAAGAATGAATGGGTCAACCAGGAAATTAAAGAAGAATTGAAAAAATTCATGGAAACAAATGATAATGAAAACACAACGGTTCAAAATCTGTGGGACACAACAAAGGCAGTCCTGAGAGGAAAATATATAGCGGTACAAGCCTTTCTCAAGAAACAAGAAAGGTCTCAGGTACACAACCTAACCCTACACCTAAAGGAGCTGGAGAAAGAACAAGAACGAAATCCTAAACCCAGCAGGAGAAGAGAAATCATAAAGATCAGAGCAGAAATCAATGAAATAGAAACCAAAAAAACAATAGAACAAATCAATGAAACTAGGAGCTGGTTCTTTGACAGGATTAATAAGATTGATAAACCCCTGGCCAGACTTATCAAAAAGAAAAGACAAAGGACCCAAATAAATAAAATCATGAATGAAAGAGGAGAGATCACAACTAACACCAAAGAAATACAGACAATTATAAGAACATACTATGAGCAACTCTACGCCAACAAATTTGACAATCTGGAAGAAATGGATGCATTCCTAGAGACATATAAACTACCACAACTGAACCAGGAAGAAATAGAAAGCCTGAACAGACCCATATCCAGTAAGGAGATTGAAACAGTCATCAAAAATCTCCAAACAAACAAAAGCCCAGGGCCAGACGGCTTCCCGGGGGAATTCTACCAAACATTTAAAGAAGAACTAATTCCTAGTCTCCTGAAACTGTTCCAAAAAATAGAAATGGGAGGAAAACTTCCAAACTCATTTTATGAGGCCAGCATCACCTTGATCCCAAAACCAGACAAGGATCCCATCAAAAAAGAGAACTACAGACCAATATCCTTGATGAACACAGATGCAAAAATTCTCACCAAAATACTAGCCAATAGGATTCAACAGTACATTAAAAGGATTACTCACCACGACCAAGTGGGATTTATTCCAGGGCTGCAAGGTTGGTTCAACATCCGCAAATCAATCAATGTGATACAACACATTAATAAAAGAAAGAACAAGAACCATATGATACTCTCCATAGATGCTGAAAAAGCATTTGACAAAGTACAGCATCCCTTCCTGATCAAAACTCTTTAAAGTGTAGGGATAGAGGGCACATACCTCAATATTATCAAAGCCATCTATGAAAAACCCACCGCAGATATCATTCTCAATGAAGAAAAACTGAAAGCTTTTCTGCTAAGGTCAGGAACACGGCAGGGATGTCCATTATCACCACTGCTATTCAACATAGTACTAGAAGTCCTAGCCTCAGCAATCACACAACAAAAGGAAATTAAAGGCATCCAAATCGGCAAAGAAGAAATCAAACTATCACTCTTCACAGATGATATGATACTATATGTGGAAAACCCAAAAGACTCCACTCCAAAACTGCTAGAACTTGTACAGGAATTCAGTAAAGTGTCAGGATATAAAATCAATGCACAGAAATCAGTTGCATTTCTCTACACCAACAACGAGACAAAAGAAAGAGAAATTAAGGAGTCAATCCCATTTACAATTGCACCCAAAACTATAAGATACCGAGGAATAAACCTAACCAAAGAGACTAAGAATCTATACACAGAAAACTATAAAGTACTCATGAAAGAAATTGAGGAAGACACAAAGAAATGGAAAAATGTTCCATGATCATGGATAGGAAGAACAAACATTGTGAAAATGTCTATGCTACCTAAAGCAATCTACACATTTAATGCAATTCCTATCAAAGTACCATCCATTTTTTTCAAAGAAATGGAACAAATATTCCTAAATTTTATATGGAACCAGAAAAGACCTCGAATCGCCAAAGGAATATTGAAAAAGAAAGCCAAAGTTGGTGGCATCACAATGCCGGACTTCAAGCTCTATTACAAAGCTGTCATCATCAAGACAGCATGGTACTGGCACAAAAACAGACACATAGATCAATGGAACAGAATAGAGAGCCCAGAAATAGACCCTCAACTCTATGGTCAACTAATCTTCGACAAAGCAGGAAAGAATGTCCAATGGAGAAAAGACAGCCTCTTCAACAAATGGTGTTGGGAAAATTGGACAGCCACATGCAGAAAAATGAAATTGGATCATTTCCTTACACCACACACGAAAATAGACTCAAAATGGATGAAGGACCTCAATGTGAGAAAGGAATCCATCAAAATCCTTGAGGAGAACACAGGCAGCAACCTCTTCAAACTCAGCCGCAGCAACATCTTCCTAGGAACATCGCCAAAGGCAAGGGAAGCAAGGGCAAGAATGAACTATTGGGATTTTATCAAGATCAAGAGCTTTTGCACAGCAAAGGAAACAGTTAACCAAACCAAAAGACAACTGACAGAATGGGAGAAGATATTTGCAAACAACATATCATATAAAGGTCTAATATCCAAAATCTATAAAGAACTTAGCAAACTCAACACCCAAAGAACAAATAATCCAATCAAGAAATGGGCAGAAGACATGAACAGACATTTCTGCAAAGAAGACATCCAGATGGCCCACAGACACATGAAAAAGTGCTCCATATCACTCGGCATCAGGGAAATACAAATCAAAACCACAATGAGATACTACCTCACACCAGTCAGAATGGCTAAAATTCACAAGTCAGGAAATGACAGATGCTGGCGAGGATGCGGAGAAAGGGGAACCCTCCTACACTGTTGGTGGGAATGCAAGCTGGTGCAACCACTCTGGAAAACAGCATGGAGGTTCCTCAAAATGTTGAAAATAGAACTACCCTATGACACAGCAATTGCACTACTCGGTATTTACCCTAAAGATACAAATGTAGTGATCCGAAGGGGCAGGTGCACCCGAATGTTTATAGCAGTAATGTCTACAATAGCCAAACTATGGAAAGAACCTAGATGTCCATCAACAGATGAATGGATAAAGAAGAAGTGGTATATATACACAATGGAATACTATGCAGCCATCAAAAGAAATGAAATCTTGCCATTTGCGACGACGTGGATGGAACTAGAGGGTATCATGCTTAGCGAAATAAGTCAATCAGAGAAAGACAACTACCATATGATCTCCCTAGTATGAGGGAGTGGAGATGCAACATGGGGGTTAAGGGGGTAGGAGAAGATTTAAGGAAACAAGATGGGATTGGGAGGGAGACAAACCATAAGTGACTCTTAATCTCACAAAACAAACTGAGGGTTGCTGGGGGGAGGGGGTTTGGGGGGGTTGGGGTTATGGACATTGGGGAGGGTATGTGCTATGGTGAGTGCTGTGAAGTGTGTAAACCTGGCGATTCACAGACCTGTACCCCTGGGGATAAAAATATATTATATGTTTATAAAAAATTAAAAAAACAAAAACAAAAAAAAAATGGCCATCCTGAGCAAAGGCACTGTGGCAATGGCCCATGCATCCCCAGAAAGTTTGCATGGGATTAGAGGGCAAGTAATCCTGGATGAAAGTCACTACATTATTTATCATCCAAATAGGAGCAGTTTTGAGAATGAAAGAGAACACTGAACATAACACCACTGTTGCAAGTGCAAGGCAGAATAACCCAGGATAAACTCGATCCGCATACCTGCAAGCCCAGTAGAAGAATGTGACTTAAGCTCACCTCTGAACCTACTGTCATTATAAGCAAAATTTTATGTGTATTTTTGGATGTGCATTTTTCTGGGGAGAGTGTTCATAGTTTTCATGAGATTCTTAGAAATCTGTGGCAACCCCCTGCCAAAAAATGGTTAAAAGCTGCCACACCAAATCAAAGAAGTACATGTAAATGGGTTATAGCCAGATAATGGTTAATCTTAAAAATTAGAGTTGATACAGTAGGAGTTTGGGAAGGCTTTCAAATATATGGCACGATGAAACCAATAGAATAATCCGTTTTCTTCAGTGGGTCTTATAGGTACTTTGAACTCCATGTAGGGACAAATGCACTCATGAACTCTTCCTTAATCTGCTTCTTTGTTGTCCCCCACAATGGTTAATTGTACTATTTCCATCCACTTAGTGGCTGAAGGTGGAAACCTGGAAGGAATTTTTATTCCCCCTTCCTTAGGACCAACACATCCAGGAGAACTTTAATCTTGAACTTATACCCTCCTATTTCTCTCACCAACCCACTTCTCTCCAACCTTACCGCCATGGTGCTAGACCACACCAGCATCACCCTGCCAGAAGTCCTACAATGGCCACTTATACAGAGCACCAGAAGCCCCTCCCACCTCCTCTAGCCGACATTCCATACTGAACCCAAAATGTCCTTTTTAAAAATCTAGACAGGTTGATGTTATTCTCTGACTTAAAATCCTCTCACTAATTCCTTTGCACCTTCCAAATCAATAAACCACTTGGAAATCCCTGAATAATTTAGTTCCTTACTTGGTGATGACATCTTTTGCTCTTCTACTGCCTTTCCCCCGGGTTTTCACACAGCCATGGCCCACCAGATGTCTACTTTGGAGGACACTTCCCATGTGTGATTCCCTGCTCACATCTGTCTTCCCTGCAGGATTAGTGTTCTTGTGGAGCCACCAGATCTCATTTCCTAACCAAGTGCCTGAACACAGCTGTTGATCTAGAAATATTTGTCCAATGAGTGAATGAACAAATTACACGTGAAACAGTCTCTCTCTCTCTCTCTCTCTCACACACACACACACACACACGTGATATAAACTCTACAGTCTCTGAAAGCAAGTTTGAGCCCCGGTAGAGGAAATAAAGAACATTGGGGAGGGCCCAGCAAGAGGAGAACTGGCTAACCAACTTGCTTCTCAGGCCCTCATTCAAAGTCCTGAACCACTTTAGTTTGTCACTCTCTGCTCCCCTACAATAGCCCTGGTGACTTCGCCCTGGGAAACATTTATATCAATGGTGGGAATTCACACCTGGCCCATGTGAAAACATTGCTCAAAAATAGACACAAAAACTAATGAAACTCTCTGGTGCTCACCAATTATTTATGGGATGAATGAAAGGTTAGCCAGTGGCCCTTCTCCAAACTATGAAGTTGATCACCTTCTCCTTTTACCATTTCCCTGACCTGAATATGCTCTGTGTATATTCCTATGGACCAGTATGCTCCTTAAGTCTCTTATGCCTAAAGAAGAGCCTGCAAACACAGGCACCCTGAAGGTATACATAATTTCAGATGAGTACAAGCCTAACACAGGGGCAATTCTGCAGAAATAGGAAATCATATTTTAAGCCAGATGATTGTATTGTAAATGGAAAGTGTCAGCCATTCACTAACTGACACTTTAAGGGATAGAGTCCTTCCTGATGCCCCTCACCAACAGCAAGTGGGCAGGCGCTTTCTCTGCCAATTCATGAAGCCAACACTCCAGGAAAAATTGCTCCATTTGCTCAACTAATTAGGTAACAGCTGTACCTAAGGTACCTTCCTCTATACAGTGCATTTTTCTTACCCTTTCTTATTTTGCCCTCCATTCCCATCACTCCCCATCATATCCCCCAAAAAAGCAGTTTTGAGGAGATTGTCTCTTCCATGAAGAAGAAAGCCCAGGAATCACTTAATAAATAAATACTTATGGAACTAAATTATATGTCAATGAGTAGACCTCAAAATTGACCATAGTTTCGTCTTCTTGAATGCTAAGTAAGTTTGACCCATTAAATTATTCAAAAATTATAGGATTTTCACTAACTCAAAACCATGAAAAGAATTTGGCAATTTTGCTACAACCTGGATTAGTTCCAAATTAAAAATGTACCCTCTTTGTAAATAGGCCAAATGATACTGTGATTTTTTTCTCTTTTCCTTTTTTATGCTCCTTTCTCTACCTGGGCAATGGGCTCCTAAAATCACTGTCTTTCATGGCAGACTTCTTTGTTGACAGAGAAAAAAAAATCTTTTAAGTGGAGCAAATTGTTCAGTAATCTTCTTCATCCTCAGACTTGGCATTTGAGGGAACTGCTTTGATTTTGAGTAACAGAATCAGGATATCCTGGAGTGTTTTGAATCCTGGAATGCCAAGCCTTGTAGGGAGTTCTTTTGGCCTTCAATAACATGATAAGGACATTTGTGGTGTTTCTAAATCACTTAAACATTTTTTAATGCCCCAGGCACATTGATGTGTCAAGAATACAGCCATGAACAACAACAACAAAACAACTGTTCCTGCCTTTGTGGGTCTTCTAGTCTAGTCTCATGCTTTTGAAAGATTTAAGTGTGAGGAGTGGATTGAAGGTTTGAGAGGTTTGAGGCATTTCAGCACTGCAGGCTACAAGTTGTCTGGACATAGGAAGATGCACCGAGGTAGCAAGTATGACTGAGACATTGAGTCTGGAGAATTAGATAAGTGGTATTAGTGTTCACAGAAAGATGAAATTTTTAAAGAATCCAGAGAAAAAGTTGATGCCTCTGAAGCTAGATATGTTCAGTTTGAGGAAACATTTAAAAGTCCAGCTGGAAATGTCCAGTGAAAGTCCTGGACCTAAAGCTTGGGAAAGAAACATTTGAAAGTCCATGAAACAGAGATACAGCAGCCATAGAAGACATATCCTGGGATGCCGAGAAAGCAGGTAGAAAAATGAGATAAGCCAGGAGCATGGAACTTGTCTCCGTAGTCTAAAGTCAAACAAACAAACAAACAAATACCCTACATCATTTAGGATTTTCTGTGTTTCTGTGCGTGTTTACACCCCACAGCCATTATGCCCATGAAATATTATGACAAAGGCAGAGAGGAAACCAATAATTCCGTGCCTTCTGTCCTCCCCACATGAATGGAAATCAGACAGATCCACACCCTAGAAGGGTAAGGGCTGATCAGCATTTTTTCCTGGGTCAGCCTGTTGCTGGTCTGGAATCTCTCAGGGCACCAGGTCCCCAGCTCCTCGTGCGTTTAATTAATAAGAAAGAGCATGATGTTCCAGGCCTATGTTGTTTGTGAGAGAGATGAGGTTAGACAGTTGCTGAATGTCTTCCAAAGAAGGAATTCATGAGAGCAGATGCCTAATCCAGAAACGGAATTACCACTGCAGATCCCACAGAGAGGTAGCTTTGCTGGAGTGGGAAGTGGCCTTTATCAGGGCATAGGAACTGATAAACTGCTGCTGTCTTCTGCAACACCGTCCAAAATAAGGAGCAGAGCAGAAACGGCAGGTTGGTAGGCATTTAGAAAGCAAAAATACGTTGAGATCAATTCTTCACCAGTTCAAGTGCTGTGTTGATATTAGGATGAAGTAGAGGTGGGTCTCTTCTCAGCCTTTTAGCTAAGATCAAGTGTAGGATAAAGAGGAGAAGATTTAAATCATTTGGGAAGAAGTTCCTCCAGTGATAGATATAGAGGAACCCTCTGAGTTTTAAGATTATTTGATGAAGCAGGTATTTGTGTTCAGTTGGGCTACTTGGGGAATCACACACATAGGCTTTCAATATTAAAAAAATATATATATATATATATATGTACATATATATATATATATGTACATATACACTGACAGTTTTAACTGCCATGGGTTCAGTAAGGACTTGGAAATATAAAAGTAAGGAGACAAAATATCTTTAATACATCTTGTAAACCATGCAATGTTGTAACCAAATGCTAGTGGCATAACAATAGTGATGTAATGGTCCCACTCCAAAGTCAACATGATCAAGATGCAAATGGACTGTTGGTCAATTTTCCAATAGTGGTCTATTGGAATCTGTTCAAAGGAAAACAACCACAATAAAAAACACATCAAAAACTATGCAGCGGAAGGAATTAATGAAGAGGATTAGGTGTTAACTCAGGAAAAGTAAGGTTTAAGAGGAATATGGTATTTTAAAGGGTTGTACTTATTCTAAAGAGAGAGAAATATAAGAACAAATTCATTCAGTTGAAACATATTTCTTAAGAATCTGCTATGTGTTGGAAATTTGGTACAGAAAGTGAATACAAACACATATAATCCCTCTCCTCTTGAAGTTTGCAGTCTAATGCAGGAATAGTAACTAAGAAATACCCACACAAATGGGGGTGAAACATTTTACCCAGAAGAGGTGAAGGTCATAGGAAACCATGTAATAGAGGAATTTGACCAACTAGGCAGTTGGGAATGACTTCCTTATAGAAGTGGTGGGAGGAGATACTGATGTGGCTTTAATTCAAAGAAAATCATTTTAAAGAATCATTCCAAGAATAGGCTCTCTCAGGAGGAAGTGAACCTCTCATCACTAGATGGGTGGATAGATGAAATGGTCTGATTGGCTGGTTGCTAGACAGTCTATAGAGGAAGTCACACATTTGGAAGGGCTATACTGGATAAATGGAAAACTCATCCAACCCTGAAGTTCCTGGAGTCTATCTACAGTGACATCAGGCAATCCCCAAGAAAGTCTTGCTAGAGGGCTTTTAACGTGACTAGATTGAATATTGCTCTTTAGATACATGTACACATGTGCTCATATATAGAAAGAGAGAGATTGTGTGTAGACACATATATACGTATGCATATATACACATATATAATGTATAAAAACATATAAAGTAAATGTTTTTAATTGTAATAAGAAGTTAGCATTATTATTTCATCAGACCAATGCCATTACCTCCTGCCATTCACTTCACCTCTGTTCTGCCATGCTTGCCTTCTTTTCCTTTGCAAACTATTAAAGAGGAATGCATTTTGGTCGGGTGAAGAGACAGAGTAAGAATTAAAGGCACTTAATGTTGTGCCTTTGCTCTTTTTCTCTTTGAACGTAGGTTTTTAATACTCCTTAATACAGGGTCCCAGAAAAAATACCTGTGGGCCTGATGCTTATAAATAAAGAACACGGCCATGCTCAGTCATTTTATACTAACTATTTATGGCAATTGCGACAGAGACCTTTTGGCCTACTAAGCTAAAATACTTAGTATCTGGTCCAAACAGAAAATAAGGAAGCTATCACAGATTTCTAGGATTGTATCTAGAAGACCTACTACCCATAAATAAGTTGATTTTAGTATCAATGGATATAATATATGCAAAGGATTAAAACTTACTAAATATAATTAAATTAAACCCACAGGTTCATAATTATACTTGAAAAACACAGTCACTTCAGGAAATCAAATAGAACTACTCATTATTTTAAAAACTGGTAAATTAAGGAAAAAAAATTTATCCTGCCTTTTCTATACAACCTATACTTCATGTTAAGTCAAGAAGCAACAATCTCTTTTTTTTGAGTTTACTAGCTAAGAATTAAGAGAAAATGAAAAATTATAATTTTGTCATTTTGTAGTTCCTAAGACAGTAATTGATCTAGGCAATACTCATTAATGGCTAGTAACCTGACAAGAAAAGAGAAAACCCAAATATTGTATATCTCCTGATAAGGGTGGACAGTGCCATGTAAGAGGAAGCCTTGTTTAAAAAACAAAACAAAACAAAAACCTCAAAAAACAATATATAGTTAAGCTTCTAGATGGAACGACCAATTTACAGAAAATATAAGGGCCCACGGATCATGATTAATACCACCATGCGTATGTAATTTACAAATATATAGACATACAGACCTGGGGAAAACTCTACAAGACAAATGACCTAGTTACCTCAATTTAAAAAAAAAAAATTAAAGTAAAGAGAGAGGAAGAGAGGAACTTACATACTATTGAAAGGAATTAATACATCACCAATATCAGTGTATGAATTTGATTTCAATCCTGCTCAAACATATCTATCAAAACTAATCTGAGGGCACATGGGTGGCTCAGTCAGTTAAATGTCTGCCTTCAGCTCAGGTCATGATCCCAGGGTCTTGGGATTGAGCCCCACATCAGGCTCTCTGCTCAGTGGGAAGCTGCCTCTCCCTTTCCCTGCCTCTCCCCCTGCTTGTACTCTCTCTGTCAAACAAATAAATAAAATCTTTAAAAAAAAAAAAACCCACAAATCTGAAGCCTCTTCGAGAAATGTGAATACTAAGTAAATATTTGATGATATTAATGAATCATTCTTAATTATTTAGATGTCACAATGGTCTTGTAGGGTTTTGTTTTTTTTTTTTTTTAGTCCTTATTTTTTAGGAATATATACTAAAATATGCAGATGAAGATGAAGCATGATGTATCAGTTTTATATCAAAATAATCCCACCAAAGGGTAGTGGGCAGAGGTATAGAAGAAAAAGATCACCTGCGGTGCCTGCATGGCTCAGTCAGCTAAGCTGCTACCTTTGGCTCAGGTTATGGTCCCAGGGTCCTGGGATCAAGCCCTGCATCCGGCTTCCTGCTCAGGGGAGAGCCTGCTTCTCCCTCTCCCTCTGTCTGCAGCTCTGTCTACTTGTGTTCTCTATCTCTCTGCCAAATAAATAAATAAAATCTTAAAAAAAAAAAGAAAGAAAAGAAAGAAAGAAAAGAAAAGAAAAGAAAAAGATGTCCTGTGTTGACAGTATGGAAACTGAAATCTGGTGCACCAGATTCATTGTACTACTGTCTTTATTTTTGTATTTGATGGCAAATTTTCAAAATAAAAAGCTATTGTGTTTCTTTTCATCTAGATCACACAGAAGTGTAATGATTAGAATTACAATTAGGCGTGGGTATATTTCAGAATGCTACTAACGGGAAAGATTATGGAAGTCAGCTCTCTAGCTTGAGAAGGAAGTACTGAGGAATCCATTCTGAAGGGCACAAGGTACATAATAACAGCAGGGAGAGATTTTATTCTCCTTTATTTCTAGAGACAGCAGGGCTCTTGTAACTCCATCCCCAGCTCCTTTCTCCACAATTATTTGGCCTTGGGGTGATGTGATGGGAGGGAGCATGCCAAAGAGGGGAGACAGATGGTTAAATCGGAGTGGACTTGTTTTGTGCCTTTTGATTCTCATGAGACCTCCATGTAATTCTGCCAGTTTCAAGGGAAAGGAACTGTGACAGGGAGGGAATAAATAGTTCTTTTAAAAGCAAAAGTTGTTTTTCAATTTCTAGAAGTTCATAACCCTGACCCCACTAATCTCTTAAGGAATGAGTAAAGGAGTCAGTCTTTTTCTTGTTCTATATTTCTTAGCAAAGTATCTAGTCAGAGAAACTTGGTATCTTTCCATTTGGCCCATATTTATTAATCACTTTCCAATGCCAGGACCTGTGCTAGGAACTGGAACATTCACTGAATGTAAGTAAGAAATGCTTCTGTGTAGATCCATCTCCCTGAATGTCTAGGAGTTTCCAGTTAGGAGTGTCCAGGCAAAAGGGCACACGGCCCAGGGCGTTCTGTGACTTTATTCATTAGCTGTCTGTTCCCATCTTGCTCCTTGGAGGCAGACGGTAGGGTTCTCCTTTTCGCGGGAGTCCAAAGGATCAGGTCATTGCTCTTCAGTCATCCATGGAGAGCTTCTGAACTGACTCCCTCACTTAGTCAAAGTCCATCTGGACCGATGAGTTGGATAAGGGGCCAGTGCACTGCCCCTTCCTTTGTTCTTCATGTTCCTTCTTCCCTCACAGTATCATCCTTTCCCACCTTAGGGTCTCTGACAGGACTGATGCCAGCTCTGGCTATGGCTTTCAAGAATGTAAAGTTAAATTCTTGATTTTCTCTGTGGTTCTACAAACTGTAGAGTAAGTAATATATGCAGTATTCAAGAGCACCACACGTGTTCTTCTGAAAACAGGCTAGGAAAGGATGCTGAATTCCCAGGGCTCCTCACAGGAGCATGCTGAAGCCCACCCCCCAACCCCAGGCTATCCCCTGAGGGCATGTTTGTATTTAGTTGACAAGGTGTTCCTAGTGCATAACACAGTGCTTGACACAGAACAAGTGTCATGAAATCTTTGTGGAATGTATTGAATGGCTGGGTAATAAACCTCTGAACTCAGTAAATCAGCAGCCAGCTCAGTTTACAATCTGCCTTTTCTGTTGGTACAGTCTCCAGATAAAGAATTCTCCCTGTCTTATCACAATCACACGTGAGCTTCCAGGCATGCACAGTGGTCATTTGGAGGAAGAGCAAAATCTGAACACATTGAGTAATATGTTGTTTTAACAGGTGTCACAAACTCTTTATGGTACATTCAAGATGCCATGAATTTAAATGGAAAAAAAAATGTTTCTAAATTCTTTAGATAAACCTCAGCATTGAGTCTTCTGTTCCCGCAGAATTTGGACGACAACAAATTTAACTAGGTGCAGCTTTCTGGGAAAAGCAAAAGCCGTACTATACAGAGAACAAAGTAATTTGGCATAGCAATCTACTCTTTTAATGTGTAGGACACATTAAAATGTAAAATATGGGAATTTTGAGATCAAGTATTTTCTTTGATTTTTTTTTCAGTATTTCAGAAGTCAGGGGGGAAACCCTCTTTACTTTTTAATTGATTTTTTTTTCCAAATGGCTTATAGAGGATGATCTGATTTTTTCCCCATGAAAGAAGTTACTTTTATGCCTAACGTATAGGTGAGCCCTTAAGTATAAAAAGAACAGCAAAGATTAGAGAATCTCAACATCAAGCTATCATACTTGGAGCACTTTGTCCTGGAAACATTCTGGAGGGTTTGCTTGTTTGTCTTTTAAGATATTACACTGAAATCTGAGACACATTTGGACCTAAGACTTTCTTCAAGTTAACATGGAACAACTTCAGGGAAATCCAACTAACATATTGTTAATTGCAAAATTGAGAAATTAATTAAATGCATCTTGTAAGAACTATATGAAACTTCAAACAAATCCTTCTAGAAAATAAACTTTTAATTTCTTTTTGCTTAATTTCAAATCTATTAATAACCACAAGAAAGTCTGAGTACAATAGATTTCATTACAATTTAATCTTACCAAACCTTGGTAATTTCTACCAAAGACTGTTTATGTAAGCTAATTTGGGAATGGAACTATAATTGATATTAATGAAATAAATTAACTTATTTCTTTGTGTCTTCCAATAAGGAGCTCAAGCTTTTGTCTATAATCCCTAAGTAACAATTTTTTACTTTCAAACCTCTCATTATTTAATGTTCAAATGATGTAAAGCTGATGCTTTTAAAAAAGAATTTACTTGGGTCAGGAGTTTTTCAAAGTCTCCTACGAATTAAAAACACTAGTAAAATAGTGTCTGAGATCTAGAAGTATTCAATCTGTTTGGGGAAATATGTTTGTCAGGCATTCAGTTTTCTACCTAACTTTCTTTTTATTGATTTAAAACTCAAAGAATTGTTTCTGTCATAATTAAAAGATTTTAAACAGCTGCATGACTTTGTTCTTTCAGTGATTGGAGGGGTTTGTTTTTCTGTAAATATGTAAACCTATCAAAGGAAATAAATGAACTTTATGTGCATCCAACATCTATTAGCTCATTAGAGACAGTATAATTTAGCAAACACAACCAATAAAGGACGTAAACAAATTGGCCCCCTGGTGCCCTGGCTGTCACAGTAGCTCCGCGGGCTTTCTTCATGGGCTGTTTTCACCAGGGAGAAGGAAAAAATTGCTCATCCTTAGGGTATATTAATTTATCCCCAATGAAGCATTTGCTCCCGAGTCAATGCTGAGGTTAGGGACAGAGAAAAGCATGCTTCCGGTCTCTAAAAACCCTAGAAAGCATGATGTAAATAAGAACTTGCTCTCAGAACTGCAAAAGAAGCAGGCATTCCATAATTCACCTGATGAATATGGATGAATAAGGGAAGCCCTCAACCAAATGCTGGTGCATTCACCATCCCCTTAGTGGCTCCTGTCAGCAGCATCGTCAACACCATTATGTAAGCCCTCTGGGTTTTGAGGGTTCCTCAACTGTAAATGGAGAATATGTAATCAATGGTCTCGAAGTTGCTTTCAGCTCAAATATGATCTTAATTCACAGGAAGGTAGTAGAGGCTGATAAAGGCTTGTCATGCTCCCTGCTCTCGGTGCTGGGGGATTTTTGTTTTCCAAGAGCCTTAAAGCTTTGGTATCTTTACCCCAAATCATAAATCTCATCCATAAAAATATAATAGAATATAGAGGGAGCCTTTAGAGCACCCCACGAATTATATCTTCCCCAGCCATATACTTCTCCTAAGAATAAAGTCACCCTTTGTACAAGCACAAGGATGTGCACAGAACCTCTCTATTGATTATATTATCAATTTAAAGATACTTCTTTAGTGATGACTGACCACATACGTATCCTTTTTCTCAGTGATAGATATTTTAGAAAGTTGCCAAAGTCTTTGGGGAGGGGGCTGATTCTGAGCCCATGACAACTGAGTAGAGGAGAGTAGAAATAATTTCATATGGGAATTTTATCAAGATTCAGCACTACACTCTTTTGAAACAGACAAATTATCCATGTAGGAAGCTAATACACTTAGGAATTCTTCTAAACACTTCTAAATATCTCAGAAAATTTCAGAGGTGACAATTTGAAAAAGACACAATATTTGTGACAACGAAATATGGTTTTAATGCCCATTTTCTCTGGCATTTTGTGAAGAAGAAATGACAATTACCACATGAAGTCACGCTATACATTCTACTATTACAATATATTCATAACTTTGGAGTGATTAACTCCTTTGGAATTAGATATAGTTACATTCATTGAAAAGGTCAGATACTTATCCACAATCTAATAGTTGGAAAAAATAATAAACATTTTAAATCACCAAGGAATTGTTTATATTTGCTTCTTGATGGGCTTATGTGTCTTATCTTGTTTGTATTTATGATTCTTTGACCTCAAGTTCCTGGTTCATTTGCCAGATGGGGACTGGGAGTTCTGTTTTATTTGCCTCTATCCCTCCACAACACAAAGGCATTGGATCACAATGGAGAGGGGGTCCTCTTGAACTACAAGTAGAAGACCTTGCCTGATAACTGGAGGACCACAGGTATTCTGGTGAGGTCAAACACACGTCTGCTAATTAAAGGTCACAATGCAGAGCTGAAGGTATTCATATGCTAAGAAGTCATCCCTGTTTCCAAATGTCATATGGACAATCGTAGGAAGGTTGTAGAAGATCTTCAGCTCTTCTCTGGGGACATGAAGGACAGGAAAGAGGAGACTCCCCTCGTTCGTCTGCATAGAGAACTCCACCAAAGGATTTTCTCACAGCAGTGCTAGGTCTTCCTGGGCGAGAGGGAGAGGGAGGAACTGGGCCAAGGTATACTGCTATTTCCAAGCACTCTTTAACCCAGAACCAGATTGATCTTGGACTTACCAGAAAAAGTGATTCAGGGACATGTAATGTACAGGGGTAAAGAGAGAGAGAGGGTTACCAGAAAGAAAGGTGCCTTAAATTTGTCATAAAATTTAAACCTGAAAAGGTATGAGGTCACCAGAACCATGAGAACACCATCTTCCTTCATGTAACCCATCCCCCCAAAAAAGTCTTCTCCACTGAGTACCTTTTTTTATGACTTATGTAGGACGCACACACACACATCTGTCAACAGAACCATGGCCATCACCCCAGCAGCACAGGCAGTCTTATCCCATGACCCTCAGGTATATCTTAGTTTCAATTCTTCACTGAACACATACTGTCTACCTTTCTCTTATATTACATATTCCTGGTGAAGAGCGCCACTCTCAGCCCTGGCCACAGAATGGCATACCTTCCCTTACCTGGTGTAAACTGACAGGACCATGAGAGAGTTTGCTCCTCTTCAGGTGTTATAAGATCAGTTTGCATTTTGCTGTGTCATGTGCAGCCAGAGGCTGGTCACACAGCCCCATACCCTGCCAGCTCCTTTCCACTTTTGTAGGTCTAGATGTAAGCCTTTTCCTCAGGGCACACAGCCCCTGTGCAGAAGTTTGTCTTTCCAACAGCTTATGCCTTATAAGGACAGCCCTCCCGTGGGCCTGCTCAGAGCTTCCTGGGGGCCCAGGGCCAGGTGGTGCACCCAGGCCCTCTGTATGAGGGAGAACTGACCTTGCCCAGCTATCAACAATGCCATGTATTTGGCTACAACTGGAAGGGCCAGTGGTGGTAATCTTTTCCTCTGCATGCCGACATCCTCTTCTGCCCAGGTAACCTTTGGAAAACTCACAGCTTTCATTACAACTCATAAGCAAAGTTTCAGAGTTCTTGAGACCTCCAGAGTCTGCTTCTATTTCTGAATGTGCAAGCACAAACACAAACACGGAACATCTTGTCCAGGCTCTGCCCCCTGAGAGCACCGTGACTGAACCTGGCCTTTGTTTACCAGAACTCACTCAGCACTGGCCAGCTAGCACCTTCCACACCAGCTTGCCTGGGGCGTGGGAGAATTAAAGATCAGCCAAGAAGCTCCTAGAAGAATGCGAGAGCCTGCGGAAAGAAAATGTCCTCCCGCACACACTTTTTAAAAAGTACCTCAGTAGATTTCAGGGAAATTTGAGATATCATCTTATTGAAATGAGAGAAAAAATTTGAGCTTTATAAATATTCTTTTTCTCTCTCTTCAAATAACATTGTACCTTTCAAGAGGCGGGGAATGAAATTCAAAGAGACCAGATTTCTCTTTCCAATTCGGTCACTGCCTTCAGTTTTCATGTGTCGACCTGTCTCTGATCTATTCATATAATAATAATAATGGTAATGATAATGGTAACAATAATAAGGAAAACAAACACTCAAGTAACATTAATTACATCTAAGCTCAAATCCTCATAGCAACATTAAGAAAGACCATTTACATTTTACAGATAGTGCAAGTGAGGCACAGAGACATCAAGTGACATACCAAAGATCATATAGCTAAGAAGTAAAGAGCTGAGATTCTAACCCAGTGTCCAGCACTGGAATGGTCTTAGCCAGTCTGTGGAGCACTACTGAGACCTGAGTGCTTCCTATTCCAAACCGAAAGGTGTAAGAATTTGGTTGGAGATGGGGGACAAAGTGTTAAAAATTAAGTCAAATGTAACAGATACCTCTGCCCTTCCTTCAACGTCCATTATTAAGCTGTATTTGTAACCCAGGTGTCTGTTTGTCCTCCCTGCTGTCTCAGGATCCTAAGATCTTGGCTTGGAACGCCCAATTTCTCAGCATGTGATATTGGAAGACTAAGCCAAGATTTCTACAAATTTCTAGGTGCTTAAAACATTACCTTTTGGTCTCCTCTTTCTATGACAGCACAACATTAAGTCTATTCTCACAAAACATTTGTGGAGAAATAGAATTCTACAAAAAAGGACTTGTTCCTGAAATGACATTGGACACCATCCACCCACCTCCACCTCCCCTGCCCTGGGCATTTCTCTGACTTGCCCTAACTTCAACCTCTTCCATTCCATCTGCATCCCTTTCTCCATTCCACTCTTCCAACCCCAGTAGCCCAATGTCCCCACCACAAAGTATAATAAATCCTCCATCAAGCCTCTTTCTTAGCAAGAGAGTTTTGCTACTTGAGCCAGCTCTTCAAAGTCTCATCCTCTACTCCAGCTATTAAGATGATTACATTTGTCCCACCTCCTTGCAATGGGATAATAATGGAAGTGTGAGCAAAGAGAGGATATATGGTTGTATAAGACAAATTCTTAAGACATAAGAGAATGTCTAAGCCTAATGCAGCCTGTTTTTTGATATTCGATCCCAATTAAAGGCCTAGAATGAGGACCTCTGGGGGGAGGGACATAAAGGTGAATAAGACAGACCAAACTGAGGCTTACCGTTGAGAAGCAGAGATGGACAACAAATAAGCAATTGACCATACAACACAATGTCAGGCAGGGAGAATACCATGAAGGTAAGTGGAGTAGAACCAGAGATGGAAAATGAAAATGTAAGAGGAGGTATTCTGAATAAGGTGGTCAGAGACCTATTTGGGTGGAGACCAGAATCAGAAAAGGAGTGAGCCATGTGCGTATCTGGGGAAGAACACTCCAGGCAGAGGGAACAGCCAGTGCAAAGCCTCAAGGGGAGGCCAAGGTTGACAAATATGGTGAGAGAACATGCTGTAGTTGAGTGAACACAGCAGTAGAATTCAGGGTATTCTGCCCTTTAAGGGCAGAGAGGAGCAGTCATGGTCTTGACCTCTAGGTACAGAATTCTTTTTTTAATCAGCCAAGTTCCTTGAATATATGATTCTCTAAAGACACACCTTCCCCACTTAGACCTAAGTACGGAACTTTATATTTGTTTGTATTTGTTAATATTTATATTTGTTAATTTTTTTTGCCAAATTTAATCCATAATAAAAATGCTCAAATGTCATGGCTTAGATTATGGTTGTGTTTTTTCCTCAAATTATTTTGTTACCTGAAAATTTGATCAGCCTACTTCCATTGTCTTTATCCTTAACACTGATAAAATCTCTGCAGTTTGAGTATATTCTACACCATTGAATGAGAAATGTCCTTCAAAATTAAATGCCACTTCATCAGAGGATGCATTCTTGATGGCCATGTGATATGAAATATAATTTAGTAGCTAATGCCCTATTGCTGTGGAAGGCATTTTGCTTCCTTCTTGAAATACCTCCCTGTGATTGTGTGTGTGTGTATGTGTGTGTCTCCATGCTCCCCTTCCCCCCCAAAAATACTGCTATCTACTCTTTCTCTACTCTTTAAAAGGTTTTCTACTTCTACTCTCCTGGATGTGTTTCTCTATTCTTGCTCTATTTGTTTTCGGGAGGCTCTAGTAACTCTTCAGACACAAACAAATGAGCCACCCAGCACCCTTTTTTTTTTTTTTTATCTTATCTTGATATGTACAGGCTGTGCTTCTGCATGTGGCTCTGGAGTGAGCCCAATTGCCTGAGTCCAAAGCCCCGTTGTCCCCCTTCTCAGCTGTGCAGCACTTTGGTAAAGTCATTGGATGTCTCTGTGCCTCGCTTTCCTTGGTAGTTAAATGGAGATAATAATGGTAGAGTCTTAGGATTGTCATGAAGATGAAGAGAGTTGGTAGCCAAAAAGCACTGCGAATCACACCGGGCTCTTAGCAAGGGTTCTGAAAATATCAACTTTGATTAATACCACACATTTACAGATGGGTATTTGTCCAACCAGGAAGCTTTCCTGACTCAGGCCATGAATTCCACCCTCCATGTGACTGCAGCTGTTATTCTATCATCTATATATCTTTTTATGGATGCCATTGAGGAGCTAACCTGTTAGGGTCCATAATCAAAGGAGCGAGACTGATACAAAGCAAAGGTCAAGCAAAGCTTTATTTCACACCAAGCATCGAGAATCAAACTGACCGGTTGGGGCCATCTCTTACAAAGAGGCAACCCCTCCCAGCCTCACAGACTAACTTTTATAGAAGTGGTTGAGCCTGGCCACACACAGGTGGCCAATGAGATTGCAACACACACAGAGAAAACTGCAGTCATGCTAGGTCACACACTAGTGGCCAATTGAATTTCAGTTTACCCTAGTAGATATATGTGTGCCTCACTGATTGGATGTCTCCACTTGGCATGACCTGCCCTTGTATCTGGGCTTTGCTACCTGGGACTGGTTTCCCGGACTTGCTTTTAAGTAAGTTCCTCTGGGAGGGGCAGGGTCAATCTAAGTTTACTGCATAAATTCCTCTGGGAGGGGCAGCGTCAATCTAAGTTTACTGCATAAACAACAAAATGGCTTCCTCTGACTAAGTAGGCCCTTACAAACCCACGTTGCATAATAAAGAATCCAAATGGCCTTTGTCCTCAGGCCCTAGGAGGAGCCTCTAGACCTTAGGATAGGAATGGCCCTGTTATTTATGGTGGCCCCTGGATCCACACATGCGTTTATGAGTTTATGCTAAAGACATCACTCAAGATGGGGTTTGGCCATGCCAGCCAGGCCAAGCACATGATTAGAGGTTTAGGAATTATCAAAAAAGGGTGCTGGTAATAGGAGCCCCTGATTTGCAGTCAGTTGGTCAGATGTGTAGGAAATTTGGAAACCCCAGACTTCTCGCTGGCATCTGAAGCGAGGGCAGTCTCACACTCATGCCCTTAACCTGTGAAGAACTTCAGAATTGCATTGCAACCACCAAACTGCCCTGTGTCAAGGCTAAGTTCAAGTGATGTATTTGGATAACAGAAAAATTAATTCTGGCCTTGACTGTGGTCTATAACATGTTTCTTTGTTATTCTACCTAAGAAATAACATTTCTTCCTTCACAGAACTTGCCTCAGTTTACTATACTCCCTAAAGGGAGGGCTGATTGAAATCTACCTAGAGCTAGGCTCTAAACTCCATAAAGAAGGCTGGAACTCAGTAGAGTGGATTGTTTACTGAACAAAACTTACTGGCCTGAGAACTTCCACCACCCCAATACACTTATATCTAGGTTAAAAAAATTCATGACTAATTTCTACAATTGATCCTCCCAACAGTGAGAAAAGTGACTCACATTAATTAATTAATTAATTCACATTAATAACTGTGAGAATAATTATTTTCTTAGGCATTGACCTAGGCATTGGGAATGAAGAGATAGTAAGAGATTTCAAGATACTCAGGGTTTCTTTTTTTAAGATTTTATTTATTTATTTGAGATAGAAGGAGAGAGTGAGCAGGACAGAACATGAGCAGGAATGGGGAAGGGGTAGAGGGAAAAGGAGAAGTAGACTCCCTGATGAGCAGGGAGCCTGATGTAGCACTCAATCCCAGGACCCTGAGCAGGGATCATGACCTGAGCTGAAGGCAGACACTTAACTGACTGAGCCACCCAGGTGCCCCAACCTCAATTTTTATGGAAACTGCAGGTCAAGGGAAATGTCACGTCTGCTGTTATCAAGCAACAAATGGGGGCTTCTTTTGGTGAGCTACAGACCTAGGGTGTCCTGGGCTCTTCAATATTAGAAAGTATGTGTACCTTTGGCACCTCACTGCTTTGTGCACCGCATGACACATACAGAGGGGAAGGCCATTTCTGTGTCTGATGCTCAGTGTTCAACACACTCAGAAGGGAAAGGCTGAAGACAAGATAAAAGAGGTTGAGAAAAAGAAACATAAGATCCAGTCAATGAAAATGGAAGATTGAAATATAAAACTAGTAGGAAAGCAGACATAGAATATTCTCACTTATTCAACAAACACTCATTAGAAGTCTATCACTTATCAAGCATTGTGTTAAACACTGAGACACAAAGAGGCAATGACATGATCCCTGTCCTCAGAGAACTTATGGGCCAGTGGTGAGCCCAACAAATAAGGAAACCATTACAGATGTGTTAGTCCACAGTTGTAATGGTTGTATGTATCAAGTGCAGTGAGAGGGGAGAAAGAGGAACTCTGTGGCCAGCCTGAAATTGAAGGGAGACATTGCAGAGAAAGTAGTGTTAGAGTTGCAACTTGAATAATGGTAGGAATTTTCCGGTGGCTAGGTGAAGAGAAGGTGTTTGCAGAGAACCACACAATCAGAAGTGTGGGAGCACCAGGGAGAGTATATATTTGTCTAAATACAGGTTATTGTATGTTATTTAAATATAAAGTGCATGTATGAGAGAGACAGAGACAAAGGAGGGGAAGAGAGAGAGAGAGAGACTGTGTTAGGCCACAGATAAGCCTTGGCAGCTATCGAGGAGCTGGATGGTAAAAGACTGAATGTACAATAATAAAGTTTAGATCACAACTTCTAAAAGAATTAAAAAAATAAAAAGTGGATGAACTAGAAAATGAACGGGATTTTTCTGAGGATGGGAGTCTCATCAACATATTGGGAAGATTTGAATATCATAAACATTATTCTGAAAGCAATGCAGAGAAGTCCAGAGAAGTGAAACAGAAGCAAAGTAATGTGACCTTTTAGTGCCACTATATCAAGGGGCATTGGAGATAGAATACAAAGGACAGACATTAAAGGCACTTAGGATCTGGGATCAACAGACTTGCAGATGGGTAAGAAATGGAAGTAGGTAGTCTTTGAAGTGTCCAAGGTTTCTGGCATGAATTCCCAAACAGATCATGGAGCCATTATTTGAGATGGGAACACAAAAGAGCAATTGGTGAATTTATTGTGGGAAATAATAGAGTTGTCTCATGAGCAGCTGGAGATCAGAGAAGAGGGCTCACTGGAGAGGCAGGCTTGGGAACCACAAAGTCTAAGATATAGTTGAGCTTACAGACTAACTTAGCTTGATCAGGGAGACCTTATAAAGTGAGAAGAGGGGAGGCAGGGCAGCCTGCTATGAACAGCTTGATGCAGACATCCTGACCTTAATTGTTATCTACGATGAGGCTGTTCTAAGGAGAAAACTAGTAGTCACTGGTCCAGAGTTTGGTTCTGTGAGTTTTCCTTTAGATTTCTTGTCCAGGTTGTCTACTTTTTTCTGTATATGCATATTTGATGAATAAATGCATGAAAATACCTGTCATTAACAGATTAAGCAATATGTGAGCAAGCAAGCAGGAAAAAAAAAGAATAAACAAGGAAAAAATTAGAAGTATTAAAAGAGAAGTAACCTTATTGTATGTATATGTTAATGGAAGAGACATAAATTATATGAAATTAATCAGAGTTAGACAAATAAAAGTACCTAGTAATATTATCTTAAAAGGAACCAAAAGAATAGGAATGAAAATGAAGTGAGTTCAATTTTATGTAATTTCAGATAGAGGAAAAATCATGTGTGATTAAATCTCTGAGTGTAAATGCATCACATTATCTCTAAGAACAGTTAGTATTCTGTTGGGTGGTTGGAATGGGACAGCCAGGTGGTGATTTCTCTTTGAATAACCAACTCATATTTCTCCAGCAAAATTAGCAATTAATTTTGAGGCATTTCAACAGAGATCAGAGCACCTTTATTTAATAAAGTAGAGACAACTGTAGAAAAAGAAAAGAAAAGCTGCAGATATAAGTGACAAACTGTAAGAGGGAGGAAATATTCAAATTAAGATAATTATCTTTCCATAAAAACACATGGACAAGTTAAGTAAATTGCTTTATAATTGTTCATAGCCAATTCAAGCACATCTATTTGCTATTTTGCTCTCCAAGAAATGTTAAAGCACAATTTGATCAATGGGGAAATCCGATTTCAATAACAAACCTTAACTACTAGAATGGAGCATTTTAAGAGCTGACAACTTCACTTGCAAGAGGGGTTTCTACTATTCAATTTGGTTTGACATGAACAATCCTAAGAAATTGCCTCTACTCTCTTCCTTCCTTATAAATGGAAACCTGAATCCTGTCTTATTTGAATGTAATCTTTTGAACATAAAACCAGACAAGAGGATAATTAATTTATGAGACTAACTCACCTAATTAAACACAGCCCCATGTATCTCTACAAATGAGCAGAAATCTCAAAGTGCTTCAGATTTTAGATTTTTAAATGACCCCTGTATGACCAATAAGAGAAATCTTTCATTGAACAGCTTCTGTAAGACTATACAAAGTGTCAAAATAATCAGGAGAAAAGAGAAAAGTAATAGCCAAGTATGACATCAAGGGGAAAAAAAAATGACATGACTATGTATTGTGGTGTCTTACAGACAAGACTGGCTACATCACCTAAAGAGTCCAGTGCAAAATGAAAATGTCAAGTCCTTTGTTCAAAAACTTTCCCAAAAGCACCATTAAAATGTACTAAAATATGAAACTTTTTTCTTGAAGCTTTTTACTTTCTCTGACCGTCTCTCTCTTGACTTACAATTGTGGGTTGTTGTTGGTATTGTTTTTTAATTTGTGATTTAGTGTTGTTCTAAGTAAATAAAATTTAAGAATGTTAATTAGCACAAATTCTACCTTCCATCTTTACATTGTGCAATGTCAGTTTTAAAAGCAAATATGAGCATTTAATTAGGCAGAATCACCAAATTACACAATTTGTATTTTGTAGCTCTTCCTTGCATATTTATTGTTACCAGAAAGTGGCAATGAATGAAAATGCTGCATAAAACTAACTCATCTGTTTTTATGTTACTCCTTGATATGCACAACCTCTACCAGCTCTTTACCTCAGGCTTATGAATGAGGAAGGAGGACTGAAAGGAAAAGGAACTATGCTATCATCTGATGGTATTTGACTAATGTTAAGGAAGTAACACTAGTATAAAAGGATAAAACAAGCTTCCTTGGTCACTCATTTTTCTTAGAACACCACTGACTTCTTTCTGTGTTCAAGGTTAGTTCTACTTCAAACAGAAAATGTGGCTCCTTGGGGCCACTAAGGCCCCCACTTTCTCAGTCATATATATAACACACTTGCCTGTACCCACTTTGAGTGACTCCCACATGTGGTGGGTCTACCAGATTTCTTGGTTCATGGGCTCTCACAATGCTATATGCAAATGGGGCAGCAAGGAACAGCAGTCACAGATTTCTGGGACCTTATCTGCTCATAGGCACTCTCTATTGTCCTATTGGACTTCAGCTACAAAATATTAGCTCAAAGAAGGTTATTAAGAATTGTAGAACCAAGCTCAGAGCCCTTCTGAGTGTGGGTCTTATGTTGACTGTGTAACACTTTGTGCATCTATGAAGCCCATCCAGCTTACGCAGCTTTGAAGGGGTTGGGGAAATCCACATATGACAATCTATGTGGGCCAACAAGGGAGCATTCAATGACACATCATTGTATCATTGTGGAGCAACCACTTTCAACAGTGCATCCTCTGAAGGATGCCTCCAAATGATACTGCTCTGGTGTTCTAATATTCCCAAATTGAGATACTATCAGCCTGTTCCTCAGTGGTGTTCCCATCCCAAAATAAAAACATTAGTTTTTAAAAAGCAAATTAACACAAAATAATATATAATACAAAACTAAAACTTTAAACATAGCCAGTAACAATGAATAAACCAAGTTACCTAACAGTGCTGGCACATTCCACTGACAACTTTGATGGTGAATTGTGTTTCAAATGTTATCTAATGAGCTACTCAAATGAGGTGTTGAATGTTCGCATATTGAAATGCCTGCTTTTCTTCTGCTATCCACTTTACTCATTTGAAGTCATCACTGTTCAGAGTAAAGAGAAAATTCTAAGAAAATTGCTCTTAACAACAGTTCAGTTTACCCTTTTCATTACAATTCAAGAATTTTTAAAATAATATAATTTGATTCAATGTAACTCGATACAACAAAGCAGTACAGATGAGGAAGACAAGTTGACTTCAGCAGAAATGAGACAGGTAGACATGGCATAAGATTTGAAAGAGAAGATTGACATTTTTAAGTTTTATATGTCACTCAGAGTTGTTTAGTCTTACACACTGGACTCTGAATCCAGGCATCCAGGTTCAAATCTTGGTGGGATTTACTGTCTACTCTGAATTAGAATATTGTCATTTTGTAGCCCTAATGGAAACAGGGATGTGGGCAATGAGGGTCAGTGATGACTCAAACCATGAGGTGAAATGGTGGAGGGAAAATGACAATGGATGGAGCAGACCGATAGCTTATGAACTCACTGACCAATGTTAGTATCACCAATGTTAGTATCACTAATGGACAATGGATGTGGCAGGCTGATAGCTCATGAACTCACTGACCAATGTTAGTTTCCTCATAGAAATACACAGTACCACCTAGGAAATAATAACAACAATAACCACGAATGAACCTGAATCTGACCAGATGTATAAATTTAACCAGAATTTAGAAGAACATGCCAATTGACCCTATGAGTATGCAATCATCAAAGTCCAGCTTATGGAAGGCATTATGGGATAAACAACCTAGCTTCCACAAATAAGTTGCAAGGAACCAAGAATGTCAGAGAGTGGAAATTTATGGGTAAGATGGCATTTAGGCTACGTATCAGCCACATATAATTTGTGAACCCTGTTTGGATCCTGATTCAAACACATCCACAGTGAAAAAAATTTGTGACAATAGGAACAGATGATAATTTGATATTATTTAGAAATCATTATTAATATTTTAGGTGAGATGATACATGCTCTATTTTTAGAAAAAATTAAATGTAGAGATTTTAAAAAATTTACAGTTATAATTAGATGATGTCAGGAATTCAAAACTATCCTCTGGTAGAAGTGGGGAGGTCTCATCAATGAGATTGGTTGTGAGCTGATATAATTTTTGAAATCAGGTGATGGGTATAGAAGAGGGGAGGCATCATTTTATCACTATACTCTCATGCTTTCCAATATTCTTTCTACTTATACACATGTTTGAAATTTTCTATAATAAAAAGTTTATTTATTTTTTGAAGGTTTTTATTTATTTATTTTAGAGAGAGAGAGAGCAAGCAGGGCAGAGGGTTAGAGGGAGAGGGAAAGAGAGAATCCCGAGCAGATTCCCTGCTGACTACCCCTCACAGAGCTCAATCCCAGGACCTCGAGATCATGACCTGAGCCAAAATCAAGAGTTGGAGGCCTAACTGACTGAGCCACCAAGGCACCCCATAATAAAAGTTTAAACAAGGTTTTGGAAACAGTAGTCAAGCTATGGTTTCACAGCATGAACTGGTCTCCTTCTCTTCTTCTCCATTCCACTTCTCTTCATGGCACCAGCATTGTTCACTTTATGTAGAGTGCCTGGAAGCAGCTACTGCCCCAAGGTCACAACTGTCCAACTTAAAAGCCCACCCTTATCGTGTCCCCCTTGCCCTTCCTTCTTCTGTCTCCTGCCTGAAAATGATAGTCCAATACACATTTAATCCATTGACTCTCTGCGCCAGTGAACCTCTTCTATCAGAGGTCAGTCCCCATTCATCCCAATCTTCCCCTCCAGCGTCAGAATACATGGATACCAAGTCTGTAGCACTTCTTGGTGTAAACAGATGCAAACAATATAATTATCATCTTAGCCCATCTTTTTTACTTCTTTCCTCAGACCCATCTCTCTGGTTTCACAAAACCCTTCAAACTTCCAAGTCAAGTGCCAAGATACTTTTACACTTACCTCCATGCTTATGTCCCCACTAGACAGAGAGAGTCTTGAAGCCAGCAAATGTTCCTTATTCATCCCTCTCTCTCCAATTTAAGATACACTAAGAATTCAATAAAACTGGTTTTTGTGTATCTGTGTGTTTGTTTTTGGTAAAGGAAGAAAGCGAAGGAAGGGAAAAGGGGAGGGAAAGAGAAAGGAAATGGTTAAAGACATTTAGGGACTGAAGATTAACAGTTAGATTCATGTATCTGGCAAGCCGGAGGTTCATATTTTATATCTGAATAATGCTTTATACTTACAACGTGTTTTTACAAGTTCTCCAATCACAGAAAACAAGATCTATGGAAAAATCTGTAAATGTTGGTGCCCAGTGTCCCTGTGCTTCCTGGAACACAGTCCTCTGCAGATCTAGGTGTGATGTAAAGCAGATACATATACTATAGCCTCTCTGCAAAGGGCTTTGTATGCCCTCAAAGGGACAGCATGAATAAAGCATCTTACCTATTCAGATGGCCCCACAGTTGAGACCCTTGAATTTCAGAATCCCAGAGCAACTTAATGGATTGCCATTGATCTCAAAGCATGATTAAAACTCTTTCTTTAATCTCTAGCACATCTGCCAAAAGCAAAAAATAAAAACAAAACTTAATCATTCTACACAGATTTATTGCCCTGGCCTTACGCTCTGAGGGTAAAAACAAGAATAAAGCTTAGTCTTTATCTTGCAAAACTTGACTGGTAGAACTTTCTGTGCTTTTCCATAGAAGTTGGGACTGTGAGCAGGAGGGAAATTAGAAACCAAAGAGTTGAAAATGTCCTTCTTAATGCATGCACAGCCATATGAATGCCCTTTCACTTTTGAGCTGACAGTTACTCCTTCATTCATTCATTCAGCAGGTGTTTATTGCACACTTCCCATGTGCCTGCCCTGTTCCAGACACAGAAAAGATCCATGAACGGAAGAGACAACAGCACTGGCTCTCAGGAAACGTGTCTTCTGGGGCTGAACACTGATCCTACTCCAGCGACAAGCCTGGGTCCACTCTTCCTCCCATTAATGCACCCAAAGTGTTATTACTCAGAAACTCTACAAATGACTAAATGATTGACATAACCTGAAAATGAGACAAAATTGGTCCCATGTAAGATTAATAACTCGGTTTTCATTTCCTCAGATACAAAAGCTACAGAAACCAACTATTTGTGTTTCTGCCCAGAATCTGCCATTTGAGCTTTTCTTTCTCTTCTCTGATTCTTCTGGACCATCCTTAGGGATTCTGTCTTCCTGGAGTATTTTAGGTAACTATTGTTAAGCCTCCCTGTGATTTAGCTCATTATCCATTCACTCTTCAGGGCTCAGATGAGTTCTTTAGAAGAGGAAAATCACTTGAACACCACACACATACTCAAGATTCAATCACCAAGAAGGGAAAAACAAAAACAAAAACAAAAACACTGGATAAAAATAACACTGGTACACCTAATATATTTTGTTTGTCTTTCAGATTTCAATTAAAACTTCACTGACTGACCCTCAAACCAGATCAGAATTAAGACTGTTCCTTTAAAACACTTATAATAGTGGGGTGCCTGGGTGGCTCAGTGGGTTAAAGCCTCTGCCTTGGGCTCAGGTTGTTTTGGGATTGAGCCCCGCATTGGGCTCTCTGCTCAGTGGGGAGCCTGCTCCGCACCCCCACCGCTTGCCTCTCTGCCTACTTGTGATCTCTTTCTCTGTCAAATAAATAAATAAAATATTTTTTAAAAACACTTATAATGGGGACAACTGGGTGGCTTAGTCGGTTAAGCAGCTGCCTTTGGCTCAGGTCATGATCCTAGGGTCCTGGAATCAAGTCCAGCTTCAGGCTCCTTGCTCAGCTGGAAGCCTGCTTCTCCCTCTGCCTCTGCCTGCCACTCTGCCTGCTTGTACTCTCTCTCTCTCTGACAAATAAATAAACTATTAAAAATAAATAAATAAAGCACTTTTAATAGAATCTTATAATGTTAAAGGATATTTATTTGGGTGGTTATTTGATGTCTGTTTTTCTTTCTTTTTTTAAAAGATTTTATTTATTTATTTGAGAGAGAGATAGAGTACAGAGGGAGAGTGAGAGAGAAACAGACTCCCTGATGAGTGGAGAGCCTGATGCAGGGCTCAATCCTAGGACCCTGAGATCATGACCTGACCAAAAGGCAGATGCTTAACCAACTGAGCCACCCAAGCACCCTGATGTCTGTTCTTCTTCCCTATGACAGGGCACAGAGTAGCCAGTCCATGAACATGCGATGCATAAATAATATTGAACAAGTGATTCTCAGACCCTGCAGAAGCTCCATATTAGAGAAAAATTACAAAGTACAAGGTTAATCAATCAAAGTTTATATTTCATAATAAATTATAGCATAACATTGGTTTTAGAAATACATATTCTTTTTGAACAACAAACTAAGTAAAAATAATTTTTAAAGAATTAAAATTCCTGTATTTAAGAGGTAAGATAGTAGAGGAATAGCAGACTGAAATGACATCAGGTCCCAGGAGTTCAGCTAGATAATATCAAACCATTCCAAACACCTACAAACTCAAAAGGAGATAGAAGAGAAGAAGAGCAGCAATTCTAGGAACAGAAAATCGACCACTTTCTGAAAGGTAGGACATGCAGAGAAGTGACTGAAGTGACAGGAAGATAGATGGGGATGGGGAGGAGGGGCCAGCTCCCGGCAAGCAGTGGAGCAGTGGAGCACAAAATAAGAACTTTTAGAAGTCTGCTCCACTAAAGGACATTGCTCCAGAGGCTAAGCAGGGGTGGAGCCCTCATGGAGACAGTGTGATCTCAGGTCCTACGGGGTCACAGAAAGATCGGATGTCTCTGAGTGTGGCAGACCTCCCACGTATCAGAACTAGGAAGACAACCATAGAGACAGAGCCAAGGAGTGAGCTTTTAGATCAGGGTTATGTTAAACCATGGTCCAAAGCACAGGTGGGCCACTGTTCCTCGAGCAGTTACCCCACAAGTGGCAGATCTGGGGAGACTCACCTTCCTCCTCCTGGAGCAGCAGTGGGGCAGAAATCTGCTAGGTTTGAAGATTCCAAAGGGGGCTCGGCACCAGAGATGGAAATGCTCAGTCACAGGCAGGGTGAGCACAGAGCTCAGCCAGAGACCAGGAAGACAAGAGTGATTGACTGCTTTACTCTGAGGGTGCACTGAAGAGTGGGGCCCTAAGCTCTTGGCTCCTCTGGGCTGGAGATTGGGAGGTCGCCATTTTCATTCCCATCCTCCAAAGCTCTACAGAAAGTGTACAGGGAACAAAAGTTCCTGAGAGCAAACCTGAGCAGGTTACTTAGCCTGGCCCCTGGCAAGGACGGTGCAATTCCACCTCTGGCAAAGACATTTGAGAACCACTTCAACAGGCCCCTCGCCCAGAAGATCAGCAAGAACATCCAGCCAAGACCAAGCTCACTATCAAGGAGAACAGCAGAACTCCAGAGCTAGGGGAAAGCAACACATAGAATTCATGGGTTTTTCCCCATGATCCTTTAGGATTGCAAAGTTACATTTTTTTTTTAAATTTTATTTTTTTCTTATTCTATTTTTTAAACTTTTCTGCTTTCCTCTTTTAACATTTTTTAACTAGTTTATCTTAACAATACCTCTCAAAAAATATTTTTTAATCTTCATTGTTATACTCATATTTTATCCCTTCATTGTATTTAACCTTATTTTTTGTACCATATAGGGGTTTTTTTCTAAAAAATTATGAGACACAATTTCTTCTAATGGATCAAAATATACCCTAAATCCCACAGATGGCTTTGTTCTAGACTCCAGCCAGACAACATTATCTCCTCTTTTTTTTCCTTTGTCTAACCAACTTATTTTTATCAATTTCTTTTTTAGAATTTTTTTTAATATTCATCTTTACAGTCATATTCCATCCCTTCATCATGTTTACCCTTATTTTTGTATGTATATAAGTTTTTCTTTCTCCAAAATTTTGGGAGGTGGTTTCTTCTAAGAGACCAAAATACACCTAAGATCAAGTGGGTGGTTCTGTTCTATTCACCAGTCATTCATATATATATATATATATATATACATATATATGTATATATTTTTTTTAAATTTTTATTTCTTTATTCCCCTTTTCTTATCCCCCACAATTTGGGTCTCTTCAGAATTGGTTAGCGTACACTTTTCTGACGTCTTTGCCACCCTTTTAGTATTTTATTCTCTTATTCATATATTCTTATCTGCATAAAATGACAAGGCGGAAAAACTCACCACAGCGGGGGAAAAAAGAACAAGAGGCAGTACTGATGGTTAGGGACCTAATCAATATGGACAATGGTATTATGTCAGAACTAGAGTTCAGAATGATGATTCTCAAGGTGCTAACTGGGCTCAAAAAAGGCATGGAAGGTATTAGAGAAACCCCTTCTGGAGAAAAAAAAATCCCTTTCTGGAGAAATAAAAGAACTAAAATCAAACCAAGTTGAAATCAAAAAAGCTATTAATGAGGTATAATAAAAAAATGGAGGCTCTTACTGCTAGGATAAATGAGACAAAAGAGAGAATTAGTGATATAGGAGACCAAATGATGGAAAGTAAAGAAGCTGTGCAAAAGAGAGACAAACAACTATTGGACCACAAGTGGAGAATACATGAGATAAGTGATATCATAAGGTGAAACAATATTAGAATAATTGGGATTCTAGAAGAAGAAGAAAGAGAGAAGGGGCAGAAGGTATATTGGAGTGAATTATAGTAGAGAATTTCCCTAATATGGCAAAGGGAACAAATATCAAAATCCAGGAGGCACAGAGAATTACCCTCAAAATTAATAAAAATAGGTCAACACACCGTCATTTAAACTTACAAGTCTTAGTGACAAAGAGAAAATCCTGAAAGCAGCTCAGAACAATAAGTCTGTAACATACAAAGGTAGAAATATTAGATTGGCAGCAGATTTATCCACAGAGACCTGTCAGGCCGGAAAGAACTGGCATGATAATTTCAGAGCACTAAATGAGAAAAATATGCCGCCAAGAATACTGTATCCAGTTAGGGTATCATTGAAAATAGAAGGAGAGATAAAAAGCTTCCAGGACTAACAAATATTAAAAGAATTTGCAAGCACCAAACTAACCTTACAGGAGATACTGAAAATGGTCCTCTAAGCAAAGAGAGAGCCTAAAAGTAGTAGACCACAAAAGAACAGAGGTAATATACAGTAACAGTCACCTTACAGACAATACAATAGCACTACATTCATATCTTTCAATAGTTACCCTGAATGTAAATGGGCTAAATGCCCCAATCAAAAGATACAGGGTATCAGAATGGATAAACAAAACAAAACAAAATCCATCAATATGCTGTCTACAAGAAACTCATTTTAGACCCAAAGACACCCCCAGATTTAAAGTGAGGGGGTGGAAAACAATTTACGATGCTAATGGACATCAAAAGAAAGCTGGGGTGGCAATCTTTATATCAGATAAATTAGATTTTAAGCCAAAGACTATAATAAGAGATGAGGAAGGACACTATATCATACTTAAAGGGTCTGTGCAACAAGAAGATCTAACAATTTTTATATCTATGCCCCTATCATGGGAGCAGCCAACTATATAAATCAAATAATAACAAAATCAAAGAAACACATCAACAATAATACAATAATAGTAGGGGACTTTAATACCCCCCCCATACACACACACTGAAATGGACAGATCATCTAAGCAAAAGATCAGCAAACGCCTTAAATGACACACTGGACCAGATGGACATCACAGTTACATTCAGAACATTCCACCCCAAAGCAACAGAATACAATGCATATGGGACATTCTCCAGAATAGATCACATCCTAGGTCACAAATCAGGTCTCAATCGGTACCAAAAGATTGGGATCATTTCCTGCATATTTTCAGACCACAATGCTCTGAAGCTAGAACTCAATCACAAGAGGAAATTTGGAAAGAACCCAAATACATGGAGGCTAAAGAGCATCCTACTAAAGAACGAATGGTCAACCAGGAAATTAAAGAAGAATTGAAAAAATTCATGGAAACAACGGAAAATAAGAAAACACACTGTTCAAAATCTGTGGGACACAGCAAAGGTGGTCCTGAGAGGAAAGTATAAGGCAATACAAGCCTTTCTCAAGAAACAAGAAAGGTCTCAAGTACACAACCTAACCCTACACCTAAAGGAGTTGGAGAAAGAACAGCAAAGAAAGCCAAAACCCAGCAGGAGAAGAGAAATAATAAAGATCAGAGCAGAAATCAGTGAAATAGAAACCAAAAGGACAGTAGAACAAATTAACGAAACTACGAGCTGGTGTTTTGAAAGAATTAATTAGATTGATAACCCCCTGGCCAGACTTATCAAAAAGAAAAGAGAAAAGACCCAAATAAATAAAACAATTAATGAAAGAGGAGAGATCACAACCAACACCAAAGAAATACAAACAATTATAAGAACGTATTATTAGCAACTATATGCCAGCAAGTTTGACAATCTGGAAGAAAAGGATGTATGCCTAGAGACATATAAACTACCACAAGTGAACCAGGATGAAATAGAAAACCTGAACATACCCATAACCAGTAAGGAGATTGAAGAAGTCATCTAAAATCTCCCAACAAACAAGAGCCCAGGGCCAGACAGCTTCCCAGGGGAATTCTACCAAACATTTAAAGCAGAATTAATACCTATTCTGAAACTATTTCAAAAAATAGAAATGGGAGGAAAACTTCCAAACTCATTTTATGAGGCCAGCATTACCTTGATCCCAAAACCAGACAAAACCAAAGACCCGATGAAAAAAGGGAATTACAGACCAAGATCCATGATGAACACGGATGCGAAAATTCTCACCAAAACACTAGTCAATAGGATCCAATAGTACATTAAAAGGATTATTCAACACGGCCAAGTGGGATTTATTCCAGGGCTGCAAGGTTGGTTCGACATCTGCAAATCAATCAATGTGATACAATACATTAATAAAAGAAAGAACAAGAATCATAGATCCACTCAATAGATGCTGAAAAAGCATTTGACAATGTACAGCATCCTTTCTTGATCAAAACTCTTCACAGTATAGGGATAGAGGGTACATACCTCAATATCATCAAAGCCATCTATGAAAAACACACAGTGAATATCATTCTCAATGGGGAAAAACTGAGAGGTTTTCCACTAAAGTCAGGAACACGGCAGGGACATATCACTCCTACTCTCACTCCTGCTATTCAACATAGTACTAGAAGTCCTAGCCTCAGCAATCAGACAACAAAAGAAATAAAAGCCGTCCAAACTGGTAAAGAAGAAGTGAAACTCTCACTCTTAGCAGATGATATGATACTTTATGTGGAAAACCCAAAACTATTAGAACTCATACATGAATTCAGTAAAGTGTCAGGATATAAAATCAATGCACATAAATCAGTTGCATTTTTATATAACAACAACAAGACAGAAGAAAGAGAAATTAAGGAGTTGATCCCATTTAAAATTGCACGCAAAATCACAAGATACCTAGGAATAAACCTAACCAAAGAGCCAAAGAATCTATACTCAGAAAACTAGAAGACACAAAGAAATGAAAAAAAGTTTCCATGCTCATGGATTGGAAGAACAAATATTGTGAAAATGTCTATGTTACCTAAAGTAATCAGCACATTTAATGTAATCCCTATCAAAATACCATCAATTTTATTCAAAGAAATGGAACAAATAATCTTAAAATTTATATGAAACCAGAAAAGACCTGAATAGTCAGAGGAATGTTGAAAAAGAAAGCCAAAGTTGGTGGCATCACAATTCCAGACTTCAAGCTCTATTACAAAGCTGTCGTCATCAAGACAGTATGGTACTGGCACAAAAACAGACACATAGATCAATGGAACAGAATAGAGAGCCCGGAAATAGACCCTAAACTCTATGGTCAACTAATCTTCAACAAATCAGGAAAGAATATCCAATGGAAAAAAGACAGTCTCTTCAACAAACGGTGTTGGGAAAATTGGACAGCCACATGCAGAAGAATGAAACTGAACCATTTCCTTATACCACACACAAAAATAGACTCAAAATGAATGAATGACCTCAATGTGAGACAGGAATCCATCAAAAGTAATCCATCAAAATCCTTGAGGAGGAATCCTTGTTCTCCTTGAGGAGAACACAGGCAGCAACCTCTTTGACCTCAGCTGCAGCAACTTCTTCCTAGAAACATTGCCAAAGACAAGGGAAGCAAGTGCAAAAATAAACTATTGGGACTTCATCAAGATCAAAAGCTTTTGCACAGCAAAGAAAACAGTCAATGAAACCAAAAGACAACTGACAGAATGGGAGAAGGTATTCACAAATGACATATTAGATAAAGGGCTAGTATCAAAATCTATAAAGAACTTACCAAACTCAACACCCAAAGAACAAATAATCCAATCAAGAAATGGGCAGAGGAAAAAAAAAAAAGAAATGGGCAGAGGATGTGAACAGACATTTATGTAAAAAAGACATCCAGATGTCCAACAGACACATGAAAAAGTGCTCCACATCACTCGGCATCAGGGAAATACAAATCAAAACCGCAATGAGATACTGCCTCACACCAGTCAGAATGGCTATAATTAACAAGTCAGGAAATGACACATGTTGGAGAGGATGCAGAGAAAGGGGAACCCTCCTACATTGTTGGTGGGAATGCTAGCCAGGGCAGCCACTCTGGAAAACAGCATGGGGGCTCCTCAAAGAGTTGAAAATAGAGCTACCCTATGACCCAGAAATTGCACTACTGGGTATTTACCCTAAAGATACAAATGCAGGGATCTAAAGGGGCATGTGCACCTGAATGTTTATAGCAACAGTGTCTACAATAGCCAAACTATGGAAAGAACCTAGATATCCATCAACATATGAATGGATAAAGAAGATGTAGTATACATATGCACAATGGAATACTATGCAGCCATCAAAAGAAATGAATCTTGCCATTTGTAACAACATGGATGGAACTAGAGGGTATTATGCTGAGCAAAATAAGTCAGTCAGAGAGAGACAACTATCATATGATCTCCCTGATATGAGGAATTTGAGAGGCAAAATGGGGGCTTTGGTGGGTAGGGAAGGAAAAAATGAAACAAGATGGGATCGGAAAGGAGATAAACCATAAGATTCCTAATCTCATAAAACAAATCAAGGGTTGCTGGGTGGGGGGTAGGGAGAGGATGGCTGGGTTATGGATATTGGGGAAGGTATGTGCTATGGTGAGTGTGTAAAGTGTATAAGCCTGACAATTCACAGACCTGTATCTCTGGGGCAAATAATGTTAATAAAAATAATTTTTTAAAAAAGATTTTATTTATTTATTTGACAGAGAGAGATCACAAGTAGACAGAGAGGCAGGCAGAGAGAGAGAGAGAGAGAGAGAGAGAGAGGGAAGCAGGCTCCCTGCTGAGCAGAGAGCCCGATGCGGGACTCAATCCCAGGACCCTGAGATCATGACCTGAGCCGAAGGCAGCAGCTTAACCCACTGAGCCACCCAGGCGCCCCATAAAAATAATTTTTAAAAAAAGAATTAAAATTCCTACCAAAGACAAAAAAGGAGAAATTATAAATATGATTTCAAGTTTACCAAAATATACAGTATTTAAAGATAATTTGGTTTGGAAGACTCTAGATCTTAGTGGATTTTAATTCTGCATGTTCAAAAGTAGCGAATGTATAATTTTTGGAACACAATAAATAAATATGCTCTATTTAACCATCATTCTGCATGCCTTCCACCTGTCAGAAGTAGATCATTTTTATCAAGTCCTGTCTGTTTGAAGTCACCTTCATTCTATTCATCAAATTGACAATCTTAAATGAAAGTCAGTGTTCTATTTGATTTCCTACCACCATAATGTGCCTTCAGCCACAGCAACCTTCAAATTGCTTTTCCTAGGATTGATCACAATATGATAAGCTCACAGCCGAAAAGCCTTAATAAATCAACTAGCATAGAGTATAAAAGTGAAAAATGTACTAAAAGGGAATGTCAGATCTCATTAATTTTTAATTTTACTCTTTCAGCACACACATTTTTTATGTCTAAATATTATCTCCAAATCATCCACTGAAAAGGGGTTTTCAAATTAATTTAATTTCCGTATCCTGTGCAAGAACACACAATAAACAAAAACAATCTCTCAATGGTCAAACTGCATTTTTCTTTCTCAGAGGATTAACCACAGCCTGCCTTAACTTCTGGGTCGGGGGGGGTACTGATTCACTGTCTCAGAACTTAAATCTTTTGACTTGTATCATGGTAGCTGGAAGAAATTATTAAATCTGGGGTCTACTACAAATGAGGGATGCCTCAGCATCAGTTAGGACCTGTTCAGCAGCAAGTGATTGCAAGTGCATGCACCAGAGTTTCAAATCATCACTCTTTTTTCAAAAGATTTTATTTTTCAGTAACCTCTATACCCAGCATGGGGCTTGAACCCACAACCCAGAGATCAAGAATGTTCCACTGACTGAGCCAGTTGGACACCCCAAAACATTATTATTAATACCAACGTGTAGGCAGGCAGACAGGCCCAGGGTCAGTCTGGCATGCCAGCAATGCCATCAACTATTTGTACTCCTCTCCTTTTCACCATGATCCTCACTCAACATGTGGGCTGTTGCCTTGCAGACATCATGTGCTCACACAACAGTGTCCAAAGGGAAGAAGAGAAGCCAGAAGAGCTGTCTTCTTGCCCCTACTGTCTCCCGCCCTTTTATCAGGGAGATACATCTTTCCCAGAATTTCCATTAGAGCTCAAAGCCTGGAAGTGGTCCCATGCACACCTGGGACTAATTGTTAACAAAAGAAATGAGGTTACCATGATTAGCCTGGATCAGTTACGGTTCAATCCTGGAGAACCCACACACTAACAAAACAGAAAGAGACTATACTGTTTGTTTTCCAAAGGAAGGACCACAACCAACCAAAAAAGATGTATTTGTCCCTCAAGACAACCATTATTCCATCTTTAGCAATTTGATTCATTGAACAGGGACATGCAGCGAAGTTGAATAAGACCAAAGTATACACGATTGATAAAATATTAAGCCCTGAATAATTGAAGCTTTAATAAAAGGCTGGAAGAATTTCATTCTTACTTTTAAAATAATTCTAAGCATGTTATAGTTACGATAATGGCTTCATTACTGAATATCAGAGATTTGCCATTTTCCTTTTAGAGAGTGACCTTTAACATTTACTAAATGACATTTATTAGATTAAAAGAACAAGTCCTCCAAAAAGAAATATGGAATGGTAGAGAAGTGTCTAAATCTTAATGTCGAAAGCCCATGAATAATCTTTATGTCATCTCTGCAGAGCTATTTCGTGATAAAATGTGACCAATTCACATGCCAGGAGCACCTTCATACTCTGCTGTCATCAACCATTACTCAGATTTTGTACAAACACTTTGCAACCACGTACTTATCAGTCTACATAACTATATCACCACCCTACCTATATTTATGATTTTGCCCACAAACGTATCAAAGGGCACCTATCAAGTCCTCACTAACACCTCATTGACACCATTTTTCGGGAGTACCAGTTCACAATTATATCCACAAAGTTCATCATGGAGAGATTTTTTTTTTTCCTGAGTAAATTGGTGCTGAGTCCCAACAGTCAGCTCTTCCTCTTGTAGGTTCCCCTAACCATTCCTTTGAGCAGAGACCCATAGTGTTGCCTGGGCTAAACTATCCATCCACTGATTCAAACATGGTTTCCCTTTGGAAAGGCAGCACATCTGCCCTCATTCACTTCTCTGGACTAATCATTTTCCCCATCATTCTTCAAATATCACATTATAGTGCTACCCTAAGGATATCCCTATCTGTTTCTGTCCTCAGATGAAATGCTTCTGGACAAGTTGCTTTAGATACTTTTGTCAATGTTTGCCCCACTCTGATATATCTTTCTGCTTGCCACGAAACAATGCAAACCAAATAAAGGTCAAGTAGTTATGTTTTCTCCTTCTGATCTTTCAGCCTGGGCTACCTGCCTAAAGAAAGAAACTTTACATTCCTTGTACATTTTCTTCTTCCAAACATAACATTGAACCGTACAATAATTTATTTTCTTTTACTTAGAAAATGAAACATCTCTAGCAAATTTGTAATGGTCATCAGTTCTGGGTTGATATACCATTCTCTACTCTCCTGTGTTTTTACAAATTCTCTTTAAATTTTTCCAGTGGAGAGCTAACATCTTTTTTGTTCCCACTATTCATTCAGCAAATATTTTAAGCACCTAGTACTACTTGCCAGGTGTTGGACTAGACGCTTACTAAGTGCCATCCCTAACCAACACCATTTGGATTATTTTCTGCATTTTTTGATTAGAGGATGGATGCATAGAGATCTTAATTAACTTGCTCAAAGCCCCACAGATATTAAGGGAAGGTGTCAGAAACCCATACTACCTCTTAGTTCATTTCGATGTAATGTTCTTTTTTTGTTTTTTAAGATTTTATTATTTATTTGACAGAGAGAGAGATCACAAGTAGGCAGAGAGACAGGCGGGGGGGGGGGAAGCAGACTCCCCACCAAGCGGAGAGCCGGATGTGGGGCTCGATCCCAGGACCCTGGGATCATGACCTGAGCTGAAGGCAGAGGATTTAACCCACTGAGCCACCCAGGCGCCCCTCGATGTAATGTTCTTAACCCTACTAATAAGCATGGTCTACTTTGTGATACCTCGCCCTGCTTAAGTGGCTCTCTCCTATAGTTAGCACGTGTCTATTTTATTCCTGAGCTCACTGATAAACTCTGTGTTTATGGAGTGCTGCTTCAGGCTTTAGATGCTCCCCACCTATCATCTTCATCGAGATTAGTCATAATTTTGATAGTGGCATTTCATTTTTATTGTGTTTCAAGTGCCTCCAAACATGTAACTCTGAGCACAACTGGCATCAAATTTAGAAAGGCAAAAAGTCCAGGGGCAGTGGGGTGGCAAATTCCAGAGCAGTGATGACACCAAATTCCCCTCTGCCCAAATACCACTCTACCTGATGCTCATCCCTCCATCTCCCTCCTCATTCTCATCCCAGGTGATTTTCCCTGCTCTCTGCCCTGGACAGTGATGGCAGACTTCACACAGATCCTGTAAGCTCAACCGACTTTCCCTCTTCTGCTCTTTGACTTCAGCTCTACCAGTTTGCAAATCTCCTGTTCTTTGCTCCAACCCCTGGCTCCCCCTCATTTTCTATGCTCAGAACCCTCTCCTTGTATCTGTACTACAAACTAAACAAAACAAAAGCCATGTTATAAAATGTCATCTTCTTGGATCACCTTTCTGTTAAGTGCTGTAGACAAATGCATCACAACTGCTGAACTTTTTAAAAGTTACATTCTTAAATTCTCGAGTCCTCATCTAATGAAGCCTCTAATGCCCTACCATAGCAGTACCTGACTTTAAGACGATTTTTTTTTATAAACATATAATATATTTTTATCCCCAGGGGTACAGGTCTGTGAATCACCAGGTTTACACATTTCACAGCACTCACCATAGCACATACCCTCCCCAATGTCCATAACCCCACCCCCCCCTCCCAACCCCCCTCCCCCATCAACCCTCAGTTTGTTTTGTGAGATTAAGAGTCACTTATGGTTTGTCTCCCTCCCAATCCCATCTTGTTTCATTTACTCTTCTCCTACCCCCTTAACCCCCATGTTGCATCTCCTCTCCCTCATATCAGGGAGATCATATGGTAGTTGTCTTTCTCCGATTGACTTATTTCGCTAAGCATGATACCCTCTAGTTCCATCCACGTCGTCGCAAATGGCAAGATTTCATTTCTTTTGATGGCTGCATAGTATTCCATTGTGTATATATACCACTTCTTCTTTATCCATTCATCTGTTGATGGACATCTAGGTTCTTTCCATAGTTTGGCTATTGTAGACATTACTGCTATAAACATTCGGGTGCACCTGCCCCTTCGGATCACTACATTTGTATCTTTAGGGTAAATACCGAGTAGTGCAATTGCTGTGTCATAGGGTAGTTCTATTTTCAACATTTTGAGGAACCTCCATGCTGTTTTCCAGAGTGGTTGCACCAGCTTGCATTCCCACCAACAGTGTAGGAGGGTTCCCCTTTCTCCGCATCCTCGCCAGCATCTGTCATTTCCTGACTTGTGAATTTTAGCCATTCTGACTGGTGTGAGGTAGTATCTCATTGTGGTTTTGATTTGTATTTCCCTGATGCCGAGTGATATGGAGCACTTTTTCATGTGTCTGTGGGCCATCTGGATGTCTTCTTTGCAGAAATGTCTGTTCATGTCTTCTGCCCATTTCTTGATTGGATTATTTGTTCTTTGGGTGTTGAGTTTGCTAAGTTCTTTATAGATTTTGGATATTAGACCTTTATATGATATGTCGTTTGCAAATATCTTCTCCCATTCTGTCAGTTGTCTTTTGGTTTGGTTAACTGTTTCCTTTGCTGTGCAAAAGCTCTTGATCTTGATAAAATCCCAATAGTTCATTCTTGCCCTTGCTTCCCTTGCCTTTGGCGATGTTCCTAGGAAGATGTTGCTGCGGCTGAGTTTGAAGAGGTTGCTGCCTGTGTTCTCCTCAAGGATTTTGATGGATTCCTTTCTCACATTGAGGTCCTTCATCCATTTTGAGTCTATTTTCGTGTGTGGTGTAAGGAAATGATCCAATTTCATTTTTCTGCATGTGGCTGTCCAATTTTCCCAACACCATTTGTTGAAGAGGCTGTCTTTTCTCCATTGGACATTCTTTCCTGCTTTGTCGAAGATTAGTTGACCATAGAGTTGAGGGTCTATTTCTGGGCTCTCTATTCTGTTCCATTGATCTATGTGTCTGTTTTTGTGCCAGTACCATGCTGTCTTGATGATGACAGCTTTGTAATAGAGCTTGAAGTCCGGAATTGTGATGCCACCAACTTTGGCTTTCTTTTTCAATATTCCTTTGGCGATTCGAGGTCTTTTCTGGTTCCATATAAAATTTAGGAATATTTGTTCCATTTCTTTGAAAAAAATGGATGGTACTTTGATAGGAATTGCATTAAATGTGTAGATTGCTTTAGGTAGCATAGACATTTTCACAATGTTTGTTCTTCCTATCCATGATCATGGAACATTTTTCCATTTCTTTGTGTCTTCCTCAATTTCTTTCATGAGTACTTTATAGTTTTCTGTGTATAGATTCTTAGTCTCTTTGGTTAGGTTTATTCCTCGGTATCTTATAGTTTTGGGTGCAATTGTAAATGGGATTGACTCCTTAATTTCTCTTTCTTTTGTCTCGTTGTTGGTGTAGAGAAATGCAACTGATTTCTGTGCATTGATTTTATATCCTGACACTTTACTGAATTCCTGTACAAGTTCTAGCAGTTTTGGAGTGGAGTCTTTTGGGTTTTCCACATATAGTATCATATCATCTGTGAAGAGTGATAGTTTGATTTCTTCTTTGCCGATTTGGATGCCTTTAATTTCCTTTTGTTGTGTGATTGCTGAGGCTAGGACTTCTAGTACTATGTTGAATAGCAGTGGTGATAATGGACATCCCTGCCGTGTTCCTGACCTTAGCAGAAAAGCTTTCAGTTTTTCTTCATTGAGAATGATATCTGCGGTGGGTTTTTCATAGATGGCTTTGATAATATTGAGGTATGTGCCCTCTATCCCTACACTTTGAAGAGTTTTGATCAGGAAGGGATGCTGTACTTTGTCAAATGCTTTTTCAGCATCTATGGAGAGTATCATATGGTTCTTGTTCTTTCTTTTATTAATGTGTTGTATCACATTGATTGATTTGCGGATGTTGAACCAACCTTGCAGCCCTGGAATAAATCCCACTTGGTCGTGGTGAGTAATCCTTTTAATGTACTGTTGAATCCTATTGGCTAGTATTTTGGTGAGAATTTTTGCATCTGTGTTCATCAAGGATATTGGTCTGTAGTTCTCTTTTTTGATGGGATCCTTGTCTGGTTTTGGGATCAAGGTGATGCTGGCCTCATAAAATGAGTTTGGAAGTTTTCCTCCCATTTCTATTTTTTGGAACAGTTTCAGGAGACTAGGAATTAGTTCTTCTTTAAATGTTTGGTAGAATTCCCCCGGGAAGCCGTCTGGCCCTGGGCTTTTGTTTGTTTGGAGATTTTTGATGACTGTTTCAATCTCCTTACTGGATATGGGTCTGTTCAGGCTTTCTATTTCTTCCTGGTTCAGTTGTGGTAGTTTATATGTCTCTAGGAATGCATCCATTTCTTCCAGATTGTCAAATTTGTTGGCGTAGAGTTGCTCATAGTATGTTCTTATAATTGTCTGTATTTCTTTGGTGTTAGTTGTGATCTCTCCTCTTTCATTCATGATTTTATTTATTTGGGTCCTTTGTCTTTTCTTTTTGATAAGTCTGGCCAGGGGTTTATCAATCTTATTAATCCTGTCAAAGAACCAGCTCCTAGTTTCATTGATTTGTTCTATTGTTTTTTTAGTTTCTATTTCATTGATTTCTGCTCTGATCTTTATGATTTCTCTTCTCCTGCTGGGTTTAGGATTTCGTTCTTGTTCTTTCTCCAGCTCCTTTAGGTGTAGGGTTAGGTTGTGTACCTGAGACCTTTCTTGTTTCTTGAGAAAGGCTTGTACCGCTATATATTTTCCTCTCAGGACTGCCTTTGTTGTGTCCCACAGATTTTGAACCGTTGTGTTTTCATTATCATTTGTTTCCATGAATTTTTTCAACTCTTCTTTAATTTCCTGGTTGACCCATTCATTCTTTAGAAGGATGCTGTTTAGTCTCCATGTATTTGGGTTCTTTCCAAATTTCCTCTTGTGATTGAGTTCTAGCTTCAGAGCATTGTGGTCTGAAAATATGCAGGGAATGATTCCAATCTTTTGATAACGGTTGAGACCTGATTTAGGACCGAGAATGTGATCTATTCTGGAGAATGTTCCATGTGCACTAGAGAAGAATGTGTATTCTGTTGCTTTGGGATGAAATGTTCTGAATATATCTGTGATGTCCATCTGGTCCAGTGTGTCATTTAAGGCCTTTATTTCCTTGTTGCTCTTTTGCTTGGGTGACCTGTCCATTTCAGTGAGGGGAGTGTTAAAGTCCCCTACTATTATTGTATTATTGTCGATGTGTTTCTTTGATTTTGTTATTAATTGGTTTATATAGTTGGCTGCTCCCACGTTAGGGGCATAGATATTTAAAATTGTTAGTTCTTCTTGTTGGACAGTTCCTTTGAGTATGATATAGTGTCCTTCCTCATCTCTTATTATAGTCTTTGGCTTAAAATCTAATTGATCTAAGGATTGCCACTCCTGCTTTCTTCTGATGTCCATTAGCATGGTAAATTCTTTTCCACCCCCTCACTTTAAATCTGGAGGTGTCTTCGGGTTTAAGATGAGTTTCTTGTAGGCAACATATAGATGGGGTTTGTTTTTTTATCCATTCTGATACCCTGTGTCTTTTGATTGGGGCATTTAGCCCATTAACATTCAGGGGAAGTATTGAGAGATATGAATTTAGTGCCATTGCATTGCCTGTAAGGTGACTGTTATTGTATATTGTCTCTGTTCCTTTCTGATCTACTACTTTTAGGGTCTCTCTTTGCTTAGAGGACCCCTTTCAATATTTCCTGTAGAGCTGGTTTGGTGTTTGCAAATTCTTTCAGTTTTTGTTTGTCCTGGAAGCTTTTAATCTCTCCTTCTATTTTCAATGATAGCCTAGCTGGATATAGTATTCTTGGCTGCATGTTTTTCTCGTTTAGTACTCTGAATATATCATGCCAGCTCTTTCTGGCCTGCCAGGTCTCTGTGGATAAGTCTGCTGCCAATCTAATATTTTTACCATTGTACGTTACAGACCTCTTTTCCCGGGCTGCTTTCAGGATTTTCTCTTTGTCACTAAGACTTGTAAATTTTACTATTAGGTGACGGGGTGTGGACCTATTCTTATTGATTTTGAGGGGGGTTCTCTGAACCTCCTGGATTTTGATGCTTGTTCCCTTTGCCATATTGGGGAAATTCTCTCCAATAATTCTCTCCAATATACCTTCTGCTCCCCTCTCTTTTTCTTCTTCTTCTGGAATCTCAATTATTCTAATGTTGTTTCATCTTATGGTGTCACTTATCTCTGGAATTCTCCCCTCGTGGTCCAGTAGCTGTTTGTCCCTCTTTTGCTCAGCTTCTTTATTCTCTGTCATTTGGTCTTCTATATCGCTAATTCGCTCTTCTGCCTCATTTATTCTAGCAGTGACAGCCTCCATTTTTTATTGCACCTCATTAATAGCTTTTTTGATTTCAACTTGATTAGATTTTAGTTCTTTTATTTCTCCAGAAAGGGCTTTTATCTCTCCGGAGAGGGTTTCTCTAATATCTTCCATGCCTTTTTAGCCTGGCTAGAACCTTGAGAATCGTCATTCTGAACTCTAAATCTGACATATTACCAATGTCTGTATTGATTAGGTCCCTAGCCTTTGGTACTGCCTCTTGTTCTTTTTTTTGTGGTGAATTTTTCTGCCTTGTCATTTAGTCCAGATATGAGTATATGAAGGAGCAATTAAAATACTAAAAGGGTGGCAAAGACCCCAGTTAAATATGCTTTAACCAAATCAGAAGAGACCCCAAATCGTGAGGGGGGGAGAAAGGGGATAAAAAGGTTCAGAAAGAAAAAAAAAAAAAAAAGAAAAGAAAAGAAACAATTAAAAAAAGAAAACGAATAAAGAAAAAATATAAAAAAGGAAAAATATATATATATATCAGATAAACTAGTTAAAAAACGTTAAAAAAGAAAAGGGTATATGTTAAAAAAAATAGCAGAAGAAGAGAAAAAAAATTGAAAAAGAAAAAAAAATTAAATTAACTGCAAGGCTAAGAATCATGGGGAGAAAGCCATGAGTTCCGTGCTTTGCTTTCTCCTCCTCTGGAATTCCGCTGCTCTCCTTGGTATTGAAACTGCACTCCTTGGTAGGTGAACTTGGTCCTGGCTGGGCTTCTTGTTGATCTTCTGGGGGAGGGGCCTGTTGTAGTGATTCTCAAGTGTTTTGCCCCAGGCGGAGTTGCACCGCCCTTACCAGGGGCCGGGCTGAGTAATCCGCTCGGGTTTGCTTTCGGGAGCTATTGTTCCCTGAGCGCTTTCCGTAGAGTTCTGGAGGATGGGAATGAAGATGGCAGCCTCCCAGTCTCTGGCCCGCAGGAGCCGAGAGCCCAGGGCCCCACTCTTCAGTGCACCCTCAGAGAACAGCGCCCAATTACTCCCGTCACCCTGGCCTCTGGCCGCGCTCCGAGCTCACCAAGTCTGCGACCGGTTCAAGGTAACCCCAAGCTGTGAGCTCACTCCTCAGCTCTGTCTCTGTAGCCGGCTTCCCCGTTCTAATACCTGTAAGCTCTGCGACACTCAGCCACCCCCGATCCTTCTGTGACCCTGCAGAACCTGAGGCCACACTGACCCCGTGTGGGCTTCACCCCGGTTTAGCCTCTGGAGCTATGTCCCTCAGTGGAACAGACTTTTAAAAGTCCTGATTTTGTGCTCCGTTGCTCCACCACTTGCCGGGAGCTGGCCCCTCCCCCCGCGGTCTATCTTTCCGACGCTTTGGATTCACTTCTCCGCCAGTCTTACCTTTCAGAAAGTGGTTGATTTTCTGTTTCTAGAATTGCTGTTCTTCTTCTCTTCGATCTCCCATTGGATTTTTAGGTGTTTGCAATCTTTAGATAAGCTATCTAGCTGATCTCCCGCTACCTGAAGTAGTCTCAGCCTGCTACTTCTCCGCCATCTTGACTCCTCCCCCCAGGATGGTCATTTTATCAGTAATGCCTCTCTCAATCATCCTCACCTCTCGGAATCCCACTCCCTCCATAAAAGACCCATATCAACACAAACTCTTTCTGAAAAGCATTTCCCTCAAATGCTTTATCTTTTCTGCATTCCCATCTTCTTTCTCTGAATTCCCCCCATACGGTCATTCATTTGTTTATTCAAACATAGTGTTGCTTTATGTGGTTGACTAATCATTTCATGGGCCAGTTTTATTTCTCCAGTTATATAATGACAGCGTGATGAAGGGGTCATTTATGAGCTGCACAAGCTTGCATAAATTACATAACCTCTCTGAAACTTGGTTTCCCCATTTGTAAATTAGATGTAATACCTATTCTGTAGTTTTGTTGAGAGAATTACAGGAAAACGATACAGCACCTGTCATAGAAATAATTCATATTATTGGTCAACTTCATTTATATTGCCCTCCTTCCTTATCCCACTAGAGATCCTATCAAAATGCCAAGTACTTGTTAGTGAATAGTAATGTGCAGAGGAGGAGGCTAAAGGTCTTGTCTGTGGTTACTGATGAAAATAGAAGGAGTGGCTTTGGCACAGTAGCTAGGAAATGAAATATGTTCCCAGAGTTATTTGTAGTAATTATTGGTGATGATCATTTTTTTCCCTTTAAAAAATTGCCAGCTGATTTTTGACCTCCTGTTTTTTGTTTACCTTATAATATGAATCAAGGTAGATTCATATTGTCACAACAATGTAAGATGTTCTCATTTAACTACAGAAAAGTGTACACTTTCTCATCTTAGGAATTTCATAGTTACCTTGAGTCTTTTCTTCCTTTTGATTTTATTGAAACATTCAATGGCACGGGCAAGTCCACACATACTTCACCTGCCTCTGGTGCAAATCATTCTCCCACATTCTCTGCATTTCTCTATGAAGGTGGTACTTTTTTATAGCTCTTCACAAAAGTCCAGTTTTTCTTTGATTTTGCTTAAGAGGAGCTCAGATGTCTCCTTTCCGTTTCCTCCCTAGGTCCCTTTCTTTTTTTTTTACAGGAGAAAATAATCTCTAAATGTTCCACTTATCTCTTGTTTGTTTTCTACCCTTCCTGTGTTCTGCTGGCTGGGAAGTCCTTGTTTTAACTTCAGTGACCTTGCTTCTACAGCTTGCTGACAGGTGAACAGTCTAGTATAATGCATGGAGCTCTAATCTCAGCTTCATAACTCTGCTTAGACCTTGGGAGAAGAAAGGAGAAAGACTCTGCTTTTATGCTAGTTTTATTTCAAAACAAACTCAATTACCGTGTATTAGAAAAATTGATTTCTCAAGAAATCAATTCAAGCAATTCAACTTGCATTCAAGTTGATGCAAGTGAACCGTGCTCTGGAGAAATATATGTATTTGTTCAACATCACCATGTCCTGCCAGGAGCCTCAAACATTGCCAACCAGGCAGCCTGTCCCACTGAGCATTCCCTGTACCCATTGGTCACACACAGCAACGTGTGTGCCCTCCTGAAGTTTCCTTTGAACTCTTAGGAGAGCTGGAGCTTTGGAAACTTGTGATGCTCAGTTCAGAGTATTCAAAGCCAATTTGACTCCAGCTTTAGGTCCCTTATTGATCTGTCTTTTGATCATTTTGGTGGCAGCTTGTCTTTTCAATGACAATGGCAAATCAAGACAATTTTACTTCTTCCTTTATAATTCTGATAGATTTTTCCCCTCCCTCCCTTCCTCCCCCCTTCTCTCCCTCTGTTTCTCTTTGTCTGTTTTTCTTCCTCCCTCTCTCCCCACCTCTCTCTCTGTTTCTCTCTATCTGTCTTTCTTCCTCTCCCAATCTTGCCTGATTGCTCTAGCTAGGATTTCTCGTAAGAGTGGTCACCCTTCTCCTGTTTTGAATCTTAGAGGAAAAGCTTTCAACCTCTCACTATTGAGTAGAATGTTAGATGTGGGCTTGTATATGGTCTTTATTATATTGAGATAGGTCTTTATTATATTGAGATATGTTCCTTCCTTGCCTAATTTGTTAAGAGTTATTATTGTAAATGAATGTCGAATTTTGTCAAGTGCTTTTTCAATGTCTGTTGAGAGCATTATATGATTCTTTCCTTTATTCTATTAATAAAAAGTATCACATTGATTCATTTGAACCATCCTTGCATCCAAGGGATAAATCCCATTTGGATCATATGAATGATCCTTTTAATGTGCTGCGGAATGTGGTCTCCTAGTATTTTATTGAGAATATTTCACCTATATTTATCAGAGATATTGGCCTGTAGTTTTCTTTTCTCGAAGTTTCTGTCTCTGGATTTGGTTTCAGGATAATATTGGCCTCATAAAATATATTTGGGAGTGTTCCTGCCTCTTCAATTTTTTGAAAGAGTTTGAGAAAGATTGGTAGCAGATCTTGAAATGCTTGGGAAAATTCACCAAGGAAGCCATCTGCTGTTGGTCTATTCTTTGTTTAGAGATTTTTGATTCAATGTCCTTACTAGTTATTGGTCTGTTCAGATTTCCTGTTTGTTTCTGATTCAGTCTTGGTAAGTTGTATGTTTCTAAGAACATCTCTTTCAAGATTGTCCAGTTAGTGTATAGTTGTTGTTGATTGTAGCCTCTTAAGATCCTTTGAATTTCTGTGATATCAGTTGTAATATTTCCTTTTTATTTATAATTTTATTGATTTTGGTTTCTACTTTTTATTTTCCATATGGTTAGTCTAAGGGTTTTTTTATCTACTTTTTTATCTTTCCAAAAAATGAACTCTTTGGTTAATTTTTTGTATTGTTTTTCTTTGCTCCATTTTGCTTATTTCCACTCTGATCTTTATTATTTCCTTTCTTCTGCAATTAGGTTCAGTTTCTTTTTATTTTTCTAGTTCCTTAAAGCATAGAGTTTAGGTTCTTTATTTGAAACCTTTATTTGCTTCTTAATATAGGCATTTATTGCTATGAACTCTTTCAGAACTGCTTTTGCTCTATCCCACAAGTTCTGGTGTATTGTGTTTTCATCTTCATTTGTCTCAAGAAAGTTTTTATTTCCTCTTTAATTTCTTTTATCCATTCGTTGTTCAGAAGAGTGTTGTTTAATTCCAATGCGCTGGTGACTTTTGCAGTTTTCCTCACATTGATTTCTAGTTTCATACCACTGTAGTCAGAGAAGATACCTGGTAAAATTTCAGTCTTCTTGAATTCACTAAGACTTGCTTTGTGGCCTGACATTTCGGTCTATTTTAGAAAATGTTCTGTGTGCACTGGAGAAGAATGTTCTATGTAAGTCTGTTAGGTCCCTTTGGTCTATAATGTTGTTCAAGTCATTGTTTATTGATTTTGTCTGGATTATCTATCCATTGCTGAGAGTCAGGTATTAAAGTCCCCAGCTATGAAATTACTGGTTGTTTTTCTTCTTAGTTCCATTACTTTTTCTTCATATATTTAGGTATGCTGTGTAGAGTGCATGGATATTTACGATTATTGTATCTGCTCGATGTATTGACCCCTATATATCATTATATAATGACTTTTGTGTCTCTTTTTAACATTTTTAGTTTTGAGCCTATTTTGTCTGATATAAGTATAGCTACCCTTGTGCTTTTTTGGTTACTATTTGCATGAAAGGTCTTCTTCCATCTCTTCCCTCTCAGTCTATGTGTGTCTTTAAGGCTAATGGGAGTCTTGTAAAGAGCATATCGTTGGATCTTGTTTTTTTTTGTTTGTTTGTTTGTTTTGTTTTGTTTTTTGTTTTTTGTTTTTTGTTTTTTAATCCCTTCAGCCATTCTGTGCCTTTTGATTGGAAAATGTCCTCTTCTCTAATAACACCAAAGGACATTTATGAGTGCTTAGCATTTTCAGAAACACAAAGTTACTTGAGTTAACTTTACCTGTATTGACTCTTTTAATCTTTAGAGCAACCCTGTGAAGGAGGTACTACTTGTGTACTACTTGTGTCTTTTTGGTACTCAAGAAAACTCAGTTGCTGGGGGATAACCCTCTTGCTCAAATGAGTGACAGAATGGGGACTTGCATCTGACTAGTGTGGCTTCAGAGCCTATTCTTCATCCACTCGTAGTCCACCTCCTGTCTTACCTCTCTCATCCACTACTTATGATCCCCTCTACAGACATCCCACCTGTACCTTGCCTTCAGGTTGCCCTCCCCAGCAGTATTCCACATCCAGTGGAAAGAATCTGCCCAGTCCCTTTAGACCTCAGGTACCTGAAACTGATCTGAGTTGCTATTCCACGATAATGGAGCTAAGAACACATGAGAGGAAATAAGCAGTGAGATAATTGACAGGAGGACTTTGAGAGAGAAGGTATGGATATACTCAGTTATTTGTTACTCAACAATGTCATTGAACTTTCACTGGGAATAGACACCTCCTAGCCAGATGTTGGAGGGGGAAACAAAAATGAATCGCAAGGTCCCAACCGTCTGGGAGCATAGGATCCAATAGAAACAATGAGGCAAAGAGAGTTATGTTTTGCAATGATAAGGGTTGAAGATATTTAGGCGAGATGGATCATTTGTAATTAGCAAGAAGACATTGAGGAGTGTCTGGGGGAATTAGAGTTCAAATCAAATATATTGCCATGCATCTGCAGTCATTCATATCTCAGTGATGTCTGGGCAGATAAGCATAAATAAGAAAGCAGGTCCCAGTTCATTTGCGCATTGTCCCTAGAACATGCCCAAGGTGCTGTGGACTGCCCAGTCCTGCACAGAGCACCTTCTCCAAATGTGGCTGGTGATATCCCAACTTGAGATGTCCAAAGACACTAGGACAAAAGCTTCTAAACTGTCATTTAAAAAAAGAATAACATTATAAGTGCCATTTGAATCAGACTCTGAAAAGTCTGTAAAAGTTGAGGAATAATTTTACATAACATTTTTTTCATATTTCCTGAGAATTACTGAGAACATGGTATCTATCATTACAATCTAAAGGATTATGACTATGCGATTAGTCACAATTTTGAGGGCACTTAAAAAACAATGCTTAACACTGGGAGGCAAAAAAAGTTACTGAAAAAATATAATTAAAGTTAAAAAGGGAGCTTATCTGGTCTGATTTTTAAGAGCACTATTGAGAATTTTGAATACTTCTTAAAAATTTTTTGCTAATTTTGGGGAACTTTGCCTTTTTAATTCACTTCCTGCATTAAAAAAAAAACCATATTTTGGTTGCTTTGAGCAATAGTTATTTTAGAAGTTTGAAAAATGTCTTTTTAATTTAATTAAAAAATGCTTATTAAGAGCACAAGATGCCATACCATGGACAGAGCTCATAATATTTTTATTTAAAAATTAGAAAGATGTTTCCATTTGGAACAGATAATTATTGTATAAAAAATTAAAGATGATAACAAATTATCAAAAGCTCTCCATTTTGATGACCTTAGTGACATGTATTGACATGTTCACCAGTGGTTAGTACTTTTTGTCTTTCACTTGCCTTTAGAGAGTGCAATGGGAATTCTGTGCGCACTGGAATTCAGGTGGCTGATTCACAGCAACCAGAAATACCTTTTTTGATTTTAAAAACAGTATTTATTAGCCTTTATTACATTCTTTCTCTCTCTCTCTCTCTCCCTTCCTTCCTTCTTTCCTCCCCCACTCCTTCC
>NW_019154125.1:9525693-9540656 GCF_002288905.1 Enhydra lutris kenyoni | reverse complement strand
CTTCTCTTCTCTTCTCTTCTCTTCTCTTCTCTTCTCTTCTCTTCTCTTCTCTTCCCTCCCCTCCCCTCCCCTCCCCTCCCATTTCCTTCTCTCCTCTCTTCTCTTCTCTCCTTTGTTGTGGTGAAATGGTTACTAAAATAAGAAACATGAATCTATAAAAGAAATTGGGTCTTTTGCCCCTGTTGCCTCTGAGCAAGAAATAACAGCATTGTTGTTTATTAATAGAACAGACTGAAATGGGTTAGAATTACATAATGATAAAAATGGTTAGTTTTCTTAGCAAGATAGATAACAAGAAAATAAACCAGAGGTAGGTAGATTCTGTATTAGGAATATCCGAAATCTTTTTGGGTAGGAAGCAGTCTTTGACCTATATTATGAATGTGGATTGTTTTTCTGATTGTCATTGATTACTTTTGCTTTGTTTTCCTAAAACATAATTGATGTTTGTTTTCCTAAACATTATTGAAAAAGACAAGGAATAATTACAAAGATATTTGTGGAACTCATGTCAAAGACTGAAGAAATAATGAAAGCAAAACATTCTTTGTCTTTGAAGCCACCTGAGTTTTGGGAAGAAAAGCTGATAAAGCAGAGTTAGCTACAGAATGCATTTCTTTGAGTCCTATGTTACATGTAGTGACAAAAATGGATGTGATATCCTGAGGGAAAGGATTTGTCGGGGGAAAATGGCCAGACCAAAATTTTAAAAAAAGAAAGAAAGATGAATTTTTGTTTATTCATTTCTCCCCCCACGCCCCCAGACAAGTTAGTGTAACAGACTTGGATTGCAAAAGTAGAGAAAGTCTACCTGGAAGGAAATTTCCCAATGTTTCCCCCACAGATTGTTGTCAAGAAAGACCTTAAAAGAGACCTTAAGAAGGAGTTTTTTCACTTTTCTCTTAATCTATTCAACACAGATAGATGATGCAGTGTGTTTTCCTGTCATGACAGAGTGGAGGAGGAGTGTTTTCCTCCTCTATCCTGCTTCACTGACATGAAAGTTGGGCAGGGAGTTGGTCCATGTTCCAGCTACTCCAGAGTAGCCCTTTGCCTGGGGCCTGAATGTCCAGGCTCTCCTTCCTCCATCCTTTCTATTTCTTCTCTTTCAACAAATATTTATGGGCATCTTGTAACTGCTGGACACTTTCACATGTTAGGTCCTCAACTTACAACTGATGGCCTCCAAAAGCTTCCAGTCTAGGAGTCGAGATGAAGGAGCAAAGAAGCGATTATAATGCAGCATGATAAGGACAAAATAGGCAAGACTGCAAAAGAAAAGTAGAGAGCACTGTGGGGACCAGACAAAGGGGAGCCTACAGCAGGGGTGGAGGGAGAGGAGGTCAAGCAAAGAAAGTCTCAAAGAAGGAGTGCTGTCTTAGAGACCTTGCTACCTCAGCTATAAGGCATAGGATGCTTCAGGGCAGAGAAATCAGGAACAAGGTAGTGAGTTTATCCAGTGTGTAGTGAGTTAAGTATGATCATAAGGTAATCGATAGCTTAGGAAGAAAGGAAAGACATCAAATACAACTGGTTAAACCAGAAAGTGTTAATTTAGCAAATTTAAGAGGAACTGTGCAGGTTAACCAGTCTTTAGGGCGAAGGACGGGCAAACAGGGAGAGAAGATAAGCAGGCATGCGGAATGGTTTGTATCATTTTAACCATAAGAACATATTGCCCTGTGAACTGCATTCTTTCTTTCTGAAGCCCCCAAACCCTACTCCCTTCTCCTTAGTTCAGGAAGATGGATGGACCTCATTTTGCCTGTCTTTGGAATTTCCATGTCTGTGTGGATTCCCTCTGTACATACACTGTTCAATTTTATTTTCCCCCGTTGATCTGTCTCACATTAATTTGATTCTTCATTCAGCTAGAAGGATATTTGAGGGGATAAGAATTCTTGCTCCCTAACACTTGCATATTAAACCTGGCACTTACCAACTTGAAGTGGTCTGCCCTTTTTTTTTTTTTCCCCCAGTCTCTCCCTGCCCTGTGTGTACAGGGGCCAGTTTGTGGACTAACAGAATCACAACTTACAGGTGACCTGTTTTGAGACTCTTTAACTTTCATTGTCCAGGTAAATGGTAGTTACCACCATGCCTTAGGGTGGTGGGGAGCTAGCAGGGTGAGCTGTATGTTTCCAGCCAAACTACTAGCTATAATGCCCATACTTTTCTGAGTTTGGGTAGGCATTGTCAGCACACTTTCTATTCTCCAAATCTAATAATCCAAGGGGATTAAAAATTCTAAGAACTTTCTTGAAATGAGGTGCACATGAAGGATGTGGAGGCTCTGTTTGCCCTTAGTGATTAAGCCCATGACCTAATGACATAAGGTGCTGTAAATGGCATGCACAGGGAGTGTTTACTTGTTTATACTGGAATTGGTAGAGACCAGGGAAGCTTTGGAAGATCAATGGGAAACTAGCGCTCAGGAGCCCGTGGCAGGAAGAATTACCAAAAATAAGGCCATGCCTGTGGGCAAGAAGATGCCTGCTGGTTGATATATTCTCTAGATGGGTCTATAAATAAGTGAGTAGAGAGAGCTGATGCACATAGATGGGTCTTACTGATTAGAAGTTGATGGATGATCTACTCATAGAGCACCTTGATGAAGGTGCTTGCAGGCATGTGTGGTCCAAATGTGCTTGTTTCCTGAATTTCTGTCATGATTCCTTTCTTAATTCTGTTCCAGCTGATGGAGGTGATTAAATAATACAGAGATAAACATAACTTTTTTTATACTTTTTCACGTTAGAGAAAACGTTTTTTGTCAGACCTTGTGACCCAATGTTTGATGCATGAAATAGGGTGACTTCAGTGTTGTGTGACCCTCTCCCCACAGAGCAGAGCGGACATCAGCCTTTCTTAGGGTATTTTCTAGGGCAAGTGCCCTAGGACCCTGGCTGAGATGTGAAGGGATGGGGTTGAATATGTTAGCATACTCAAACCATGCGCTTAGGTTGCGGTTAGAGTTCTTCCCAAACGTATTATGTTTCTTTGTGTCCTTTCTGAAAAAGCTCATAGGTGTTCCCCTGCACTGTTGGCAAAGCAAAAGTTAAAAGTGGTTCGGGCAGCCTCAGGCCCTCCAGCTGCCAGCAATTAGTCTCCCTTAGGAACCACCTGCTGACTTAATAAGCTAAATGCCGGGGAGGGGGGGAGCATCTCTTTGCTAGGTAGGATGCTAACCTGGGGAGGGGTGGGCAGATGCTCCAGAGGGAGGTGTGAGCCCCAGCAGCTCCTGTACCATGTCTAGCTGCAGACAGCTCAGCCCACGGACACACACCTCACTTTGGAACTGAGACTGAATTCTGTATTTTCAGTCAGACCCCAGGTCTAAAAAGGACACAGGGGACAACTGAAAATAGGTCCTTTGGTTATTAGAAGAAAGATGCTTTGCTGGCCTGTGTACCTGTTCTCATCTTGTCAAAGGGTAATCAGTATTTCTGTTATAGTAGGACCAGCACTACTGTGCAGATAGCAGGTTTTCCAAAACCCCTACAATGCACTTCCTTACCAGGATACAGGGGCGCTTATGGTACCTAAAGAAATGTTCCAATCTCTCTAATTGAGTAGAAATGTGTGGGTAACATTTTGAAATTTCACCCAATGTCTTTTCCCCTCCTCACTTACTTGTTCTGTTTCCTGCTTGCAGATCTTCTGTTCTATGAGGGCTAGGACTCAGGGTTAAAGTTTATTACGCCAGGGGTCAAGAGTTGATGACGAGTTTTGCATTTCAATCTCATCTCTTGAATTTCAGATTAGACTTTTAAAAATTCCATCATGAGATAATAGTACTCATTTAAGTAAATGAAAAGGCTTTTGTTTTCATTTCTTTTTCTGAAATCCCTAAGCCAGTTTTACAAAAGAACCATGAAAGTATTCCAGCTGAGAAATTAAGAAGAGATGATAGGATTAGAATAACATCGTTTTGTGGTTAGTGCATGAACAGACCCAAGTAATGATGGTCACTGACTGCTAAGTTCATAAAAAGAGAGAGGATCAGATATGATTGTCCCTCCTGAGGAAAGAAAGCTCCACCACTTCAAGTGTGTTTTTGGGAAAACAGAACAAGACAAACAACTGGATTTGAGCAAGGCTGTAGGTCCAACTTCCAGTTTATAGGAAATGGGAGAGAGGGTCAAGTTTAAGTATACTGGGGGTGGGGTGCAATCAGCAAAATCCAGACTGTGGGACTATCTACAAAATCCACAATCTGGTTTCTTCGAGAGACAAATAACAAGCAAGAAAGACAGATAGAGAAATTTTAGATAAAAGAAACTTAATAGACACAGCCAATTGCAAAATGAAGATATTAATTGGATTCTAATGCTCAATAAACTATAAAAATATATTAATGAGAAAAATTAGATGTTCAAACAATGGATATTTGATAGTAAGAAATAATAGTCACTTTTGTTTTTTGGTGTGCTAGTTATACTGTGGTAATGCTAAAAATAAGTTACCTTTAAAAAAATACAACTGGAAATTTAACAGATAAAATGCATACCAAAAACCTTACAGGTAAAATTGCAACATGCATGGGATTTGCTTCAAAATAATATGGGAGAGGGAAAGTGGATGGGGGTGTAGTCAAACCAAGATTGACTGAATTAATTATCGTAGCTGGGTGATAGGTACATGGGGGGTTGGTTATTATTCTATTTTGTTTACTTTTGTATATCTTTGAGATTCCTCATAACAAAAATTCTTAAAAAAAATAAGTCAGTGAAAAAATAAACCATATACTGATTACATGTATTACAATGATGAAGCAATTTTCCATCCGAATGTTCAAGAAGAATCCCTATTTCAGGATCCTTCGTGGGCTGTCACAATTAGACACTTGATGTTCTTTTGCTTGAAAGAATATTACTCATTCCAAAATTCTGGAAGGTTTTGTTCATTTAAAAGATACACCAGGGTCATCCCCAGCTGCTAATTAGTACCTCCCTAGAGTACAAAAGTGCTATTATGCTTCTACGAGGAGAATCAGTAAACTAGACTATTTCACTTACAGAAAATGGGAATTCCAAAATTTGATACTAGCACCAACAGCCCCAGCCCACACTATATACCAAATGTTAAGGCAGCTCACATTACCCTAATTTGGCCTGGATTCCTTGTACCTATCTCAATCCCAATAAATAATCAATCCCTAATGGCTTTATTAAACAGCACAAAGAAAAATCTGCAATCTCAAAAACAAGGGATAGAATTAAGTAGTCTGTAATGACAACTGGACAGCATGTTCAGCTATTAAAATAAGTCATTGTTAATGTTCATTGAATTACACTTATACAACCTATAGCTTTCTTTATTTAGCATACCCAAGAATGTGTGCTATGCTAATTAAAGGATTTGCTACTTAGTTTATTGAACATTTAACTAGTAGAGATTATTAAAGCATTACTGCTAATTTGCTCATACAATGCTTACAGAATTTTTAAGTAATTAAGGTGAAAGTGATTTCTTTGGGGTAAATTCTAAGCATGATAGACAAAATAAGTTTAAAAAGAATTCTCCAGAGTTTCTTTCACCTTATAGGTCTTCTAAGGATTTTCAAAGCATATGATGGAAAGTGCTTTATAGCTTTCACTGTGTTTGTTATTTGTAATAAATTGGTGGCTTGCTTTTGCTGTTCTAAGGCAATAAACTTCAAGGGGCTTTCCTGATAATATTTGATAGTCAGAAAGTTTGTGCAGCTTTGAGTCTATAATGATACCGCCATTTTTTCAGGGCAACCATGAGGTTGACATTCTGAGTGCTATTATATGTCAAGCCAAATCTGATAGCATTTTGTAGAGTACTCTCTTTGTGCTGAGTTTCAGGCAGACCCAGTTGGGGGAAGCATATGCATGGCTCCTGTCTTCTCTCTGTTCATGGGCAGCTACGCATGTGAGAATGAACAACAGGTCCAGTGGGTTCTCAGGGACTGACTGCAGGATAATTACTATGGGAGGTCAGGAAAAGGAGACATCTATGGAGTCTCAGGTCATCAGGGAAGACTTCATTAAGGACTCAGGATATGGGCTGGGTCTGAGGGGATGCATCATATTTACGTAGGCAGAGAGGACAAGAGAGGGCCTTTTTTTTTTTTAAAGATTTTATCTATTTATTTGACAGAGAGAGAGTTCACAAGTAGGCAGAGCAGCAGGCAGAGAGAGAGGAAGGGAAGTAGGCTCCCCTCTGAGCAGAGAGCCCAATGCAGGTCTTAATCCTAGGACCCTAAGACCATTACCTGAGCAGAAGGCAGAGGCTTAACCCATTGAGCCACACAGGCGCCCCAAGAGAGGGCCTTTCTAACACTGAGGGCAAAGAGCAGGATATGTTTTTTGGTCAATTGTGTATGAATCAGCATTTTCCCAGGCTCTACCAGCCTGTAGGTACCCTTGAGGGCTCCATAGTATCAATAATCTAAATATCTCTAGTTTGTCCCCCATTCTGCTAAGCACAGGTCCTCAGCTCAACCTCTTTTCTGGGAATCCTCAGTTATTCCTCACATGCACAGGAACGAGTCTCTTTAAGGTCTTCTCTCCAGTCCTCTGAGTTGGTTTGCTGTGCGTAAGCTGTCCCATAGGAGCTGCCCCAATTCCAGTCCCCGCTATGGGAGTAGCCCTTCTTTCTCAAGGGTCAGGTGGCTGAAGGATGAAATTGGCTTATTTTTTTTTTTAAGATTTTTATTTATTTATTTGACAGACGGAGATCACAAGTAGGCAGAGAGGCAGGCGGGGGGTGGGGGGGTGAGTAAGCAGGCTCCCCGCTGAGCAGAAAGCCCAATGCGGGGCTGGATCCCAGGACCCTGGAATCATGACCTGAGCCGAAGGCAGAGGCTTTAACCCACTGAGCCACCCAGGCACCCCTGGAACTGGCTTTAAAGAAGGTGACAGTATCCCTTTCAGGTGACTCATGGCCCCACAGCTTGCCAAAGAATCTTTAAATATATTCCCTTGAGCTCGAATTAGGAAACTATTCATAGAGAGCCCTGGTCAATTTTCTAGGCCTAATAAATTTATATAACGATATTTATGCATAGGAAAAGAACAATCTGATCCACAGCTTGCAGGGAAAATACCTGGTTGAATTCTGTGATAGTTTAACCCCTTTAGGGATGAATAAAGAGATCCATTTAAGACTGTTTTGTAGTTAATACCTCTTTTTGCAAGCACATGGATACAGATACTCGGCCAGTGCAGATTTACAGGCTAGTAAAATGCCCAAATATTGTTCTATCTGTTGGGAATTGACCTCCGTCTTGACTCCCCAAGTGGTTCCCCACTTTTTGTCTTCCCAACCCCTCCATGAATAGGACCCGCTTCCAAATCCCCAGATCTAATGAGAGTTTGGGGGTTGTAGTCCGGGACTTTGATGCTAGGCCTGGAGTTGGGCTTCTGTGTTGGTGCCCACACCAAGCTGGTGATAAATTTGTTGGGTTTTGGTGGTTTTTTTTTTTTTTTTTTTTGGCTTGTTTTTTGTTTTGAGTTTTCCTAATTCAATATTTTTTTAAAAATTGTAATAAAATGTACAAACATAAAATTTACCATTTTAATTATTTTTGAGTATACAGTTAAGTGGCATTAAATATAACACTGTTGTGCCAAGGTGCTTTTTAAAACAAATATTAATTTATTTATTTGAGAGATGGAGAGATGGAGCACAAGCAGGGGAGAGGCAGAGGCAGAGGGAAAAGCAGACTCCCTGCTGAGCAGGGATCCTGACCTGGGGCTCAATCCCAGGAGCCTGGGATCATGACCTGAGCCCAAGGCAGACGCTTAACCATCTGAGCCACCCAGAGACCTCGCAAAGTGCTTTCAACACACATTCTCATTAAATTCTCATGAGAACTTTAAAAATCCTTGTCCTAAGCCATATAAGGAAAAAGATAAACTTAAGAATCAATTAGTGGGCTCTTCTTTCCTTTTTTGGCTTGTTTATATCTCAGATTTTTATTGAAGAACCAAACTGCTAATTTTGCTAATTGGATACTAAGTTAGTACTTTACCTAAAGAAAAATTATTTTTTTAAGGTTACTTCTCAAATTCAGGTTTTTCAAAGTTGTGAATTTAGTGTATTTAGGATTAACAGGAAAGTTTCCATTTTATTACTCACCGACAAACCTATTTGGCTGGCTGTAACCAAGGCATGTCTCTGGCAGCAGGAGGTTAACAATAGACAGGTTATCAATGGAGATGGTGAAATTGCTTTCCCTAAAGAGGTTTTTGAGCAGGAGAAGATACCATATGTCTCTCATGATTGATTCAGTCCTCCAGCACTGTACTTTTCAACAAAAGAACAATCTACTTTCTTACCAGAGGGAAGCCCTGACTGATGTGGACCCCTTGTGTCATCTGCCCCCAGGAAAGTGCTACAGACAGTTAATACTGCGTGTACACATTTAAAGGAAGCCAGAAGCACAAAAAGAAAGCAATCATAGTAACCCAGAATGTCACCATTTCCTGCATACTTGGGATGTAAACAACTTCACCAAATTGCAAATGTTATTTTATATATAATTTTGGTGATAGTAGAAAGATTTTTCTGGTTGCAAATTATGCATGTTTAATTTCTTCTCTTTCCCCATTTTTTTTTCACCTGTATTATTGCATTATTTGATGGAGAGTGTTTTCTCTTCAAGGGAAAGCCATTTTGTTTGGAATGTACTTGATCCTTGATCCTTGTTTGACTAGAGGATGGGTCCTGAATTGGTTATAATTATTATTTTTGAAAAGATTTATTTATTTATTTATTTGACAGAGAGAGGGAACACAAGCAGGGGTAGTGGGAGAGGGAGAAGCAGGCTTCCTTACTTTGCTATATCAGAATGGAAGAAAACCCTTTGAACATCAACTTCTGTATTCAACTCATAATCAAAACTAGATTGCCCTAGCCAAGACTTCACATGCTTTTTTCTCTGGTATCTGGGGTTAAGAAAAAAAAAAAAAAAAAAAAAAAGGAGCAAAAATCTTTGCAGGATGAAGAAATTGGTTAAACGCTGACCAGGTTAAATGCTTTTGTTCTTTAACTGATCTGATCTAGATTCCGGGAATAAAACGTTTATGAGTGCTTCTGTACCTAACATTGTCAGAAGAGGCTTTACAAGCACTATCTCATTTAGTCCTCTCCAGACTTTTTGAGACAGGTACTATCATGATTGCGATGCGAACACCAGGACTCAGTTTAATTCACTTGTTGAAGGTCAATTAGCAAGTACATAGCAGAGCAGATATTAAAACTGAAGTCAAGTCTGTGTGATTCCAATAACCAAGCTCTCAACCGCGGCAGAATGCCTCTTGGGCTGGGAGTCCTGCCTCAAAGCTCTTCTGGGGAATCCTGTCGTCAAGCTCAGTGGTAGTTCCCAACATCACCAAGTCCAGAGAGATGCTTAAGCATAGTCCAAAGGGGAATGACACCTACTTGTGTGCAGATACCTTTGACTTAGGCTATGGAAGAACTCTATGGGCTTGAACAACCTCACCCACTTCCCACCTAGAATGCTTTGGGGTTACATCAGAACTGGAATTCGCAACACCATTTTGTAGGAGCAATACTCTTGCCAAGAAGGTGAAACATACTTCACACCAGTCCTCATTTGTCTCAGCCACTACCATTCTGTCTATCAAGTAATTACACCTTTCCAGGTCACCTGACTTTGATAAGCATCTCAATTCCATATTCTGGTTCTAGAAAGAACTCTTTATAACCTTCTATATTCATATCCATTTGTCTACTATTTCCAGCTAGGATGATCACATATGGTTCCTTAGAGAAATTTCTACAAATTTTATCCATCCATGTTTGACTGCTTTCGCCTGTGCCTCGGCAACTAAAACCCTACTATACACATCTGCCCAGTCCTTGACCCAGCACATAAAAAGAGAGACCTGAAAAAAAAAATAAAATAAAAAGAGAGACCTGCAAGAAAATAAGAAATGTTGATATCCTGCCACCACCCATATCAATTTTAGTACTGGGTTCACCTGAAAGGTTAGGGATGGAAAAGAGGGTCTAGAACCTACTACCTAAATAAAAAGGATCAAATGTCCATAGCAGGTCTCCATCTGGTGACCCCAGAATTTCTTGGGTCTGCATATCCCAGAAAAACCACCACATATACTTAATCCACTAATTTTGCTTCTATCTACTAAAAACCACACCCTAGCATTTAACACCTGCTGTTAGCCTTATGAAAATCTTTGTTGACTTATTAGGCAACATTTTCTTTCTGGGCTCATTTCAACACCCACATTTTGGCAGCTTAGGTATCTGTCTATAGTCATCCCCCATGAGGCATTCTTTATTTCAAACATGACACCATGGAAATTCATTGTATAATTCTGCTAGGGCTGCCATAACAAAATACCATTCTCTGCATGGCTTCAACAATAAACATTTATTTCTTACAGTTATGGAGGCTGGGAAGTCCAAGATTAAGCTACCAACAAGGAAGATTCTCTTGGCTGGTAGATGGCCACCTTCTTGCTGTATACTTGACTTCTTTGCCCTTGCTTAAGAGAAAGAGACATCAATCTCTTCTCCTCTTTGCCACTAACCCTTTGGATCAAGACTCCACCCTTATGATCTCATTTAACCTTAATTACTTCCTAAAAGCCCTGTTTCCAAAAATAGTCACTTTGGGAGTTAGTTTCAATATACGGGTTATGGGAGGAGGAACACAATTCAGTCCATAGCACTGACTGGGATAGGCTCTTGCCTCCAAACCCATTGATGATCAAGATGATCAAAAGAAGATATTTAGGGGCGCCTGGGTGGCTCAGTGGGTTAAAGCCTCTGCATTTGGCTCGGGTCATGATCCCAGAGTCCTGGGATCGAGCCCCGCATCGGGCTCTCTGCTGGGCGGGGAGCCTGCTTCCCTTCCTCTCTCTCTGCCTCTCTCTCTGCCTGTTTCTCTGCCTACTTGTGATCTCTGTCAAATAAATAAATAAAATTAAAAAAAAAAAGAAGATATTTAGGGGCTCCTGGGTTGCTCAGTAGGTTAAGGGTCAGCCTTAGGCTAAGGTCATGATCATAGGGTCCTGGGATCAAGCCACCCATCAGGCTCTCTGCTCAGCAGGGAGCCTATTTCTCCCTCTCACTCTGCCTGTTACTCTGCCTACTTGTGCTCACCCTCGCTCTCTCTGTCAGAAAAAGTAAATAAAAAATCTTTTTTAAGAATAGAAGATACACAGTATTTAGACAGTATTTTTCCCAATACTAGATTTTTGTGAAACTGGAGACTTCACAAGGTAAATTAAAGACAGGAAGTCAAAAGGTCATTTCCTTGGTCAAAACAGAAGAGGAGGATAGCTTTCTGTTTTATTGGGGCACACAAGTTAAAGTCACCAATATATTACAAACCTGCTCTTGCCCTCAAAAGGAGAGGCTCTCACAGCCATTCATGTACTCTTAGTGGATAACACCTCTACCATCTGTTGTTTGTTGTCCTTGGCAAGCCATTGCTGATTGTTATCAGTTATAATTTTGAAATGATTGGAACTCAAAACTCTTCTCTGTCTTTGTAATAGCTTCTCCTCATACAATCAAAGGGGCAGATGTGAAGTTACTTATCTTCCAGAAGATCATAGGCTCAAGTCTTGTTCTTCAGAGGAAATGTTGAAAAATATCAAACGGCATGACCAAATAAAGGATTTTTTTTTCAATGTACTTGTACAGTGAACCTTGTACTTTCTCCAATTACCATGACTAGGCAGTTGGAGTTAAATTGTATTACTCACCATCCATCAGTATGTTTTTATTTACCTGTAGGACAAACCCTACCTTCTGTGCCTAGGGACCATTTGTGACTACATAGTAAACAGGTAGAAAATGTTTCTAAAAAAGAATAATCTTGGGTGCCTGGGTGGCTCAGTGGGTTAAGCCTCTGCCTTCAGCTCAGGTCATGATCCCAGGGTCCTGGGATCAAGCCCTGCATTGGGCTCTCTGCTCAGCAGGGAGCCTGCTTCCCCCTCTCTCTCTGCCTGCCTCTCTGCCTACTTGTGATCTCTGTCAAATAAATAAAACAAAATCTTAAAAAAAAAAAAAAAGATTTAAAAAAGAGTAGTCTTTTTCCTTGAGGGCAAAGACCATCTTTCATTCATCTCTGAACCTCCAATTCCCAATTCTCTGCTTAACAAATTCTTCTTGAATGAAGAACTTTCTAAAACAGCCCTTCTCTTTCCCCCTTTATTTAGTGCTTACTTACTGTGAGGAAAATATATGATTACTATTCATTTTCTTTAACCACAAGATACTGCTTTGTTCTAAAAAATCTTCTACTGATAATTTTATAAATTCTATTTCCAGAGGTGCAATGCTGATATATCTTCTAGAAATGAAGCCATGTGAGGACAATAGGAAAAGAAAATTATTTCACAGTGGGTGACTAGGATGATTCCCTGTCCACTCAAATGTGCAATAACAACTTGGTTGTTGTGTGCAGTCATTGGAATTTGAAAATGACAGGTTCAAAAACATTAAAAATAGCTCATCTTTTTGGGACAAGAACTATTATTCAGACTTTCTTTAAGGGTTAGGCTATCTAGACCAATATTAATTACGTAACAACATCAGCTAATTATAATGTTTTCCCTAATGTTTAGGTGCATTCTTATTTAATTTTAATTCAAAAATCTTTTTCCTTCACTCCCTTGTCAAATCTTTAAAAAAATTTTTTTAAACATATTTCCTTTTTATTTCAAGTGCTTTTCACTAGGCAATAATGCTAAGGAACACTTGGTTTCAGCAACATTATTCAGAATTTAAGTGCATAAAACTCATTGTGTCAGTTCTTAAACTCCATTGTGGCCTGCAGCTTCACTTAAAAAATGTATAGGTTCACAGGAAAATGAAAAGGAAGATTCTAGGATCCTGTGCATACTTTACCCAGCTTCTTCTGATGGTAACATCTTGCATAACCAGAGAACATTATCAAAACAGGGAAACTCATTTTGGCACAATCCATTGAGTTTTTCAGACTTTATCAGTTATACATGCATGTGCATGTGTGTGTGCTTTTCGTGTGCTTGTGTGTGCGTGTGTCTGTCTATGTAATTTCACACATTCATGTGAGTAGCTTCAGGTAACCACCACCACAAACAAGATACGTAACTGAACCGTAACGCAAATTCCCTCCATTTTCCCCCTTTAGAGCATACTTGGCTCCTTCCCCCTCCCATTTCCAATCTCTGGCAACCACTAATGTGTTCTCTGTCTTGAAATTATGTTACCTTATGCATTTTTAAAAAATGTATTTATTTGTTTATTTGAGAGAAAGGGAGAGCATGAGCGGGAGCAGAAGAGGGAGAGAGAGCAAGAATCTCAAGCAGACTCCATAGTAAGCGTTGAGCCTCATGCTGGGCTTGATCTCATGACCCCAAGATCATAACCTGTACTGAAACCAAGACTTGGATACCCAACTGACTGCATAACCCAGGTGCGCCTATTTTATAGATTTTATATAAATGGATCCATGCAGTGTGTATCCATTTGAGACTTTTTTCATTCAGCATAACTTAGAGGTTCACCCAAGCTGTGTCCATAAGCAGTTTTTCTTCTATATGGCTGGGTGTATTTTATAGTATGACTATACCACAGTTTGTTTAACCATTCATTCACCAAATAGCATCTGCTATGGATATTTCTGCACAAATTTCTGTGTGAAAATAAATTTCCATTTCTCTGGGACATAGGCCCAAAAGTATAATCCTTAGGGTATGTAAGTTCATTTTTAGTTGTAAAGACACTTGAGCTTTTCTAGAGCAGCTGCAATTCTGAGTGATCCGTTTCTCCATATTCTTGCCAGTATTTAGTGCTAACACTATTTTCTTTTATTTTAGCAGTTTTGATAGATATTTAGTGATATCTCAGTGTGGTTTGGATTTGTGTTCTACTAATGGCTCTGATGTTGAGCACCTTTTCACATCTGTTTGCCATCTGTATATCTTTTTTTTTCATTTACCCATTTTCTAATGGAGTGTCTGTTTTCCTAATTTTGAGCTTTGAGAGTTTTTTTTATATCTTCTAGGTAATAATTGTGTTTTGGAACTGTGATTTGCAAATATTTTCTCTCAGGCTGTGATCTGTCTTTTCATCCTCTTAATAGGAGTTTTTACAGAGCAAAAGTTTTTAATTTTAATGAGATCTAATTTACCAAATTTTCCTCTGTATATTGTATATTTAATGTCCAGTTGAAAAATTCATTCCTTAGTCTTAAGTCCTAAAAATTTTCTCTTCTGTTCTTTTCTAGAAGTTTTATAGTTTCATGTTTCACATTTGAGTCTATGATCCTTTTTGAGCTATTTTGTATACAAAATGTGAGATTTAGGTAAAACTATATTTTTAAAATATTTTATTTATATATTTATAGATATTATATATTTATTTATTTACATATTTATTTATGTATTTATTATATATAATATATATATTTCTGCTTATGATGTCCTATGACTATAATACCTGTTATTATAAAGGTTTTTGGTCCATTGTCAAAAATCAATTGGACATATTTGTACTGATCTGTTTCTGATTTCTCTATTCTGTTCCATTGACCTATATGTCTAACTCTTCACCATCACCACATTGTCTTGATTTTTGTCACTTTAGAGTAAGCCTCAACATAAAAGAGTAATTCCTGGGGCATCTGGGTAGCTCAGTTGGTGAAGCGTCCAACTCAGTTTCCACTCAGGTCAGGATCTAAGGATCGTAAGATTGAGCCCCACCTCTGGCTCCACATGGGGAGTCAGTTTGAGATTTTCTTTCTCTTCCTCCCCCTCTTTCCCCCCCACAAATAAAAATAAATAAATCTTTTTTTTTTTTTAAAGAGTGATTCCTTCCACTTTATTCTTCTTTTAAAATTTATTTCGGCTGTTCTAAGGCTTTTCCCTTTCTGTATAAATCGTAGAATAAGCTTGTCTATGTCTATAAAACACTTTTGATAGGAGTTGCATTAAATCTATAGGTCAGTT
>NW_019154125.1:9468675-9525683 GCF_002288905.1 Enhydra lutris kenyoni | reverse complement strand
TGGGAAGACTTGACATCCTCACAACATTGAACCTTCCAATACAGGATATGGCATAGCTCTCCAAATATTTAGAGCTTCTTTCATTTTTTTTATTATCATGTTATAATTTTCATCATATAGATCACGTACACATGGGAAGACTTGACATCCTCACAACATTGAACCTTCCAATACAGGATATGGCATAGCTCTCCAAATATTTAGAGCTTCTTTCATTTTTTTTATTATCATGTTATAATTTTCATCATATAGATCACGTACACATTTTTAAAAGCTTGTGCCTAAGTGCTTCATTTTCTTTGAAGCAAATATAAATGGTATTGTATTTTTATTTGTTTTTATATGTTCATTGTCATTATATAGGAATAGAATTGATTTTTGTGGGCTGATACTGTATACCATGACATTTATTGAATTTATTTTTTGATTCTAGAGGTTATTTTGTAGATTGCGTGGGATTTTCTGTTAAGCTAATTATGTCATGTGCAAAAAGACACTTATTTTTTCTTTTCTAATTCATTGCATTTTCTTTTTTTTCTTTGCCTTAATGCAGTGGCTAGAACTTCCATTACAATGTTGGGTAAGAGTGGTGACAGCAGACATCCTGCTTGTTCCAGATTTTTGAGAAAAAGCATTTTATCTTTCATTATTAACTATGGTGTTAGCTGTAGGTTGTTTGATGGATGTTGTTTATAAGGCTGTGGAGTTTCCCTTCTATTTTTCTGAAAGTTTTTATCATGAATGAATTTTGAATTTTGTCAAATTTTTCTGTGTCAATCAGTATGATCATATGATTTTTCTTCCCTAACATGTTGATATGGCGAATTACATTGATTGATTCTTGAATATTGAACCAGCTTTGCATACCTAGAATAAAACAGTCTTGATTATAGCATATCATTGTTTTTAAACATTGTCAGATTCAACTTGCTAAAATTTTAAGGACTGTTGCTTCTAAGTTTATGAGAGATAATGGTCTGTAGTTTCTTCCTTCCATCTTCCCTTCTTTCCTCCCCATTCCATTCCTTCCTTCTCCCCTCTCTCCCTCTCTCTCTTTCCCCTTCCTTCCTTCCTTCTTTCTTTCCTTCTTTCTTTCCTTCCTTCCTTCCTTCCTTCCTTCCCTTCTTTCTTTCTCCCTTCCTTTCTCCCTCTCTTCCCCTCCCTCCCCCCCTTCCTTCCTCTCTTCTCTCTTTCTCTTTCCCTCTTTCTCCTATAACTGGCAGTGGTTCTGGGCTGCAGGATAGTCTGGCACCAAGTTCAGAGGGCATATGGGAGAACAAAGGGAAACTCACCAAGGGTGGGTCCTCCTAGCCTGGCTAACTTCCTCTTTCCACCATTCAGAGCCTTTTTATTGTTTCCTGTTAAATCATTTCCAGGGTTGGTGGTACTTGGAGTGAGGAGCAGTGCAAAGTGAGTGGCACTTACTGCAGTCACATCTTCATGTGTGTTAGAAGGCCAGGCACCGGCTCAATCAGTGGAGGTTTGTTGATGACATACAGTCTGTGAGTCATTGCATCTGCCATAACAGAGACTCAGAGTGACAGGGCAGTGCTGGGAACCATAGCTAAAGCAGAGAGGAGCTGGGAGAGGAACAGATGATTTAAAGATACTAATGATAATACCAAAGGCTAACATCTACTGAATATTTACTCTGTGTTAAGCACTGTGCTAGACGCTTTCATGGGATCATCTTATTTCATCCCTTAAACACTGCTTAAAGACTATCTCTATTTTACCTCTAGAGTAACTGTTGTTGAAGGAGATTCATAACTTGCCTAGAGGCACTCCCCTTAAAGTCTGGGTCTAGGATTCAAATCCAGACATAGGTCTAGGACTCAGTCTCTGTCACTCTCCATGGTATCAGGCACCAATGGGGGAGTCTGCAGTCCCATTGGGCAGGTATGCAAATGCTGCATGTGCTTGGGCAATTTAGAACCTTTCTGAACCTCACCTATAAGATTCCTCACCTATATAATAGGGTTAATATCAACTTCACAGTATTGTTGTGAAGTGGTTTTTTTAAAAACCACTGATATAAATAAGCAGCAAGGTGGGGCAGAAGGACAGTCAGACCATGAGGATGGCACTGGAGGGAAGTGGACACAAGAGTGGTCGGAGCTTCCTGCTGCTCTTGTAATAGCACTCCAGCCGGTCTTGAGGGTTAACTCACTTCAAGTTTACATACGTCCTGCTTGTTGACCTAAGGCCCTTCAACTGTAATAGAACTAACTTACTTTCTTTGAGGTTTGCAGATCACTGGCCTTGGAGAATGAAGGACAACTTTCCCAGGCCACAGGGACTGCAAGTCTGTTTTGAAAACCTCTTGGCTTTCTGATTAGCCCAGCAATCTTCTAGTAAAATGTTTTTCTTTTTTAAGTTCACATAAATGACTTTATTAACCTCCCTTTGTGCATCTGTAGACCTTGACGTCCTCTGAAGAAAGAAGAGAGCACTCTTGCACAACCTCTGGGTACCAAGGGACCAGATCTTGCACAACCACCCCTGGGCACAAGGAACTCACACTTCTTGCACAACCCCCGAGCACTAGCACTATCAAGTCTGCATGTAGTCAAAAACTGTCACAGACCGCTGCATTCCCTTAACCGATGAAACCCCTTTAAAAATCTCTGGGCCAGGTAGAAACCTCTGAGTCTGCCTTCTCCCCTGGTTGCTGGCCTCCTGAATAAAGCTTAAATTTCTTTCTAACCAAAACTCCTCTCTTGAGTATTGGCCTTTTGAGAAGCAGCGCAACTTGCTCAGTAACACTCTTGAGAGATGAGGTCTCATAGTTCAACCATAGGGGCAGGTGTTTCTCCAGCTGCTTTCAGGGAGCTGCTTTCAGGAAGCTTCAGGGCTGTGAACTCCGGGACATTCTGAGAGGCAGGAAGACCAAGGCCACCAGAGGACAGGTGGTATAGGTAGCAAAGGTCAGGGCAATCTAATGGCTGCAGGAGGACCTAACCAAGAATACTGCTTTTACAAGGCCCGAGGGGGATCCTCTGGGTGGCTGGGCACAGCTGGGTCCCAGCTAGGCTGAGTCTGTGGGCAGAGAGCCAGGAGTCCCAACTAAGGGGTGGAAGCTGCAGTGAGGGGGTGAGGCCAGAGAGAGGCACAATCAGGCTGGACCTGGGGAAATAAAAAGAAGCCAAAGACATGGTCCCTGTGCTGGGAACAGAGTCTCCTCATCAGTAAGACTGGACATGGATGTAAGAAGCTCAGATTTCAAGTAATTACAGGGTGCTGTGGTGAGGGCTTTATTTCACTTTGTCCTGCTTCTGGCTGCTCTCCGAATCACTCTTACTTTCCATGTATCGATTGTAGGATTTTTCTGGTTCTGTTGTATTCATGTAGGTTACTTATTTATTTATTTTTTGGTCTCTTTTGAGAAAAAATAATGGCTTAAATTGGATTTCTGTTGGCCCCATGCAGATCTGAATGCTTCTTCTAGACACAGGGATCCTTTATCTGCCCACCCCCTCTGTCCCATTGCATGAGCTCTATGTCTTTGTCTTGCCAGGGACCTGGGGTTCCAGAAAGTTAGTTTTGTTTTGAGCAAGCAGAGCAGCCGTTTTTCAGTGACTTGTGATTAATCGATTGCTTAATATGAAAAACTTTGCTGCCTGCCTGCTGTACCAGTTCATAGGAGGGTGAGGAGAGGTCAGTTCTCTGTGATTCATTCTGTGGGAGTCCTACAGGGGCACATTTGCCTTGTGGGGGTCTCACACCCTCCCCTCTATGCCTTATGAACTTTCAGTGTCCTCTGCAGAAGAGACAGATTTTTATACCCACATAATATAATTCATATATCTACATAATATTTATAAGTCCATATAATATTAGACACTTTTTTTTTTTAACAGAAAGGTCCTCTTGTCTTTGGAGTTGAAAAGATTCTGACATTTCCTATAAAAGCATCACATATTCTCCTAGAAGTAGAAATCAAAGGCCTTAGGATGCGTGTTTAATCTAGTGCATGGGACACACTGATATTAATTCCTTAACCAGTATGTGTGGAGGACCCTCTGTTTGTCAGGCACTGCTGTGGGTCCCGAGGCAATAACACCACATTCGTAATAATTAAAAAAGTCTTGAATCAACGGAGGGATAAAATAGTCTTAGAAACAAAGATGGCAAATACAGCGATTCTTCCCAGTTAACCTATAAATTTAATATAATTTCAATCTAAAAAGGAGATATGTGCATGAAGATTATAGAAGGTGAGGGCCTGGGGAGGGATGGTGAGGTGGCATCAGGGAAGGGTTCTGTAGGGCACATTGCTGTTGGGATCTGATTCCAGCGAGGCACAAACGTGATCCTGCTGACGCAGGTGAGGAGGCACGATCCCTCCAGCCTCTTCTGACTTCAGCTGTAGCTGTGTGGGCAAGCACCCTGCAACCTGACAGTCTTATCTCTTTGCTTCCTTGCCTCGGGGTTCCCCCCAAGGAACCTCAGGGATCCCCCCTGCTGGGGAACTCAGCCCCAGCAGCATGTACTATGGGGTTGTTCACACTCCTGATTTCAGAGTGGATAAGAGTTGGTAATAAATGCCATGGCCTCCCTAAATTTTTTTTTAAACAGTTCATTTCATTCTTTTGTGGGGTAATGAGGTCCACACCTGAATTCCTAAAAACTAAACTCAGAATGTGATTTTTTTTTAAGATTTTATTTATTTATTTGACAGAGATCACAAGTAGGCAGAGAGGCAGGCAGAGAGAGAGGCGGAAGCAGGCTCCCCGCTGAGCAGAGCTCTGGACAGGGGGGCTCGATCCCAGAACGCTGGGATCATGTCCTGAGCCAAAGGCAGAGGCTTAACCACTGAACCACCCAGGCACCCCAATGGCCTCCCTAATTTTGAAGACGTGGCTTGACATGCTGGGCAAGAAGGTCCTCGTTGCCCATGGTAGTACCCGCTCCTGCACTCCTGGGGCTTTTCTACTTGCTTGCCTCGCGTTGTTTCCCGTCTCTGGCTCCCTGACCATCTTCTAAATGAAACGTTTACACTGGAGTCCTTACCTCAGCTTCTGTGTTCAGAGGAAGCCAAGCCAAGGTACATACCAATTCTTTTGTTCTTGTTATTTTTCTCTTTTAAAGGAAATCTACCTTTAATATGCCAGACTCCTAAATTATTATTCATACATTATTAGACAGTGCTCTTTAGGATATTTCCTCAATTATCTGCTTATCATCCCCATTACATTCCTCTCCCTTCTTCTTATTCTCCTTCTTTTCCTCCTCCCCCTCTTTCTCCTTTTTGTTCTCTTGTATTTCTCTTTTTACCCTGCTCCCCCCCTTCCTCCTTCTTTCTCTCTCCTCCTCTTCCTCTTTTTTTTTTTAAACAATTAAACATCAGAAGATATGTACTCTTATTACTAGAATCTGAGAAATCTCAGACTTTAAAAAAATAGATTGCGGTTTATTTGAATATTTAATATCATTATGCATGCCTTCTCTAATGTCTAAATATAACAGTAAAACATTGTCATTTATAAAAAGAAGCACAGAGAAAAAAGCCTGCCCAGATATAGGTCCTTTAATATTTACTAAATACTAAGTGCACAGAGTAGATACTATTCCCCAGGCCAGCAAGGAGCGAGTGGTGGTTTGTGGAAGGAATGAGAGCAGAAGAGGGCCAGGCAGCACAGGGCTGGACAGGTACAAGTGTGTGCAAACACAATCTCAATTTGCAAGCTCCCCTAGAAATGGGGTAATGCTCAGCAAGTCTGGGAAAAGAACACATCTTTCTGAGCTAATCAAATATTTCACAGCATTCGAGGGTCTTGCTTTGTGAAAAGGGAAAGCCTTCCACATTTCTGCAGGTGCTAATGATCGAGAGGAACCTTCCTGAATCAATATCAATAAGGGCATAGGTGAAGAGTTTATAGGAACAGCTTGCCCCTGCTGGGTAAATAATAGCTCCTGGAATATGAACACATAGACCACAATACTTTATGACTGACTGCTTTTCTTACATCATGATTTCAACCAGAGGAAAAATATATGGATAACAATAGGCCATTCTTGAATGGGTAACCCCTAAATCTTCAAATGACTTCAAAGAAGAAGTGATTTCATGAATTTTGTGTATATTCTTTGTTAAACATTTCCTCCTGTGATGAAAACATCTGCTTGTTTCTGGAGTTTCATGAAGAATACCAGGGTTTATAGCAGAAATTGGGATGTGGGCTCAAAGATGGAGCATGGGGAGGTGAGGGGTGCCATATAGCCTCCAGTTGGGCCACAGAGTGCACCCTAGGTTCAGGGGAGCAGGAGCACCCCCATGTGTTCAAGCAGAGTTGACTCCTCTCATTTTTTAAAAAGTCATTATTAATGACCCCCTCCTCAAGCTTGAAGTGTGACAGCTGAGGTGGCTGCTGCTGCCCCAGACAGGTGGCCCGTTTGAAGCAGGTTTGAGGAGTGGCCGGCGGCAAGGCCATCAAGGAAATGCCAGGCAAGGAAGCCTAGAGAAGGAAGGACAGACGAGAAATCATTTTCTGGTTATGAGAGGTGCTGGGGCTGGCATAGAGAGCCCGCCCAAGTCCAAGGCTGAGATGCCACACACCATGATCTGTGCCAGGCTAGCCCTTGATTCTATTCTTTGGTATCTGTTACAGGACCCCCTCCAGTAGCCATGGGATTTAGAAATACTAAGATTGCAGAAAACGAAGGCATGCTGGCTTGAAGGATCTTGTGAGATTTTATCACTGTCATGTTTCCCTGAGAACTCCGGTACTTCGTAGTTATTTCCTCCAGACCCCAGCCACAAAAGGAACGGCAATGAACAAAGATTAAAAAAACAGAGAGAAAAGCCTTTCTTTTCTTATTCCTGCCACATGTACTTTTCACTTGGAGATTCTTGTCTTGGGAGGGGCTCTGCTTTCTTTCTTTTGCTTGGTGAGCTCTTGACTTCTGAGGACATTCAGTTTGACATCGTGACCCTAAGATCATGTCCATGTTCAGTACCAATACCCCAGATAGTGCATACTGGTGAAATATGCATATTCTGGTTTCTCTTCTCTGTATTAATCGTCACTGGGGGCTATCATAGACCCTCAGCACAGGTATTGAATGGAAATCTCTTGTGTGAGAGGAAAAAAATGTCAATACCGAACATTGGTGAGAGGAAGGAGTAAATTGCAACTTTGCAAGCTGAGTATGCAACATGTGTTTCAAAGCCCCTACATGGGAGGGGTGTCTGCTGAAGAACGAGTGGAGGGAGTTTGTGTTGCGGCAAATGGAGAGGTGAGCAGAGCAAGTGGGTCTGTCCCCATCAGCACTCCACATAGCTGTGCGGCAGAGTGAGAGGCAGGGAAGGAGGCACTTGCCCAAGGTTAGAGATTAGACCCTCAGTGCATCAGGTAGGTGTAGGGTCTTGCCTGGGAAGAGATGGGTTTTCTAGTCCTGTACCTTGCTCTTCCCTTGCTAGACTGGTATACCAGGAGACACCAGATAATTTTTGACCAGAGGTAGCCTGCTTATTTTCATTTAATGGGCTTTTGTCTTTTACCTTCCCTCTTAAGTGGGATTCATATATGTATGTGTGTGTGTGTGTGTGTGTGTGTGTGTGTGTGTGTGTGTGTATGTGTATATATATATATATATGTATATATATATATACACATATTCATTGTAGTAATTTCTTTGCATAAATACTATAAGGTTGGAATGGAAATCAGAACAATTAAGTATTGCTAAAAGGGTACCAGATTATAACTAGGTATTATCTTGTCAAAATCATATTCAGTAATATGGTTTATGTTTATCACAGTTATTTTAATTAGCAATAATCGCGCCTCGGATAAACCTCATTGGCTACGATACTGCCACTGCACAAAGCTTATCACAGTTATTTTAATGAGTGCAAAACTTATCCGAGTCTCAGATAACTCTTCTACAGTAATCATAACTACAACACTAATCTCCTTCTGCTGGCAGGACACTGGAACCTTTGGTGAAGTGTGAACACGGAATAACCCTTTGAGTGCTGTGAAGTGTGAAACCAATCCGTAAAATGGGAGTAAAACCACAGGAAGAAAGACAGGAAATGCAACAGTGTCTCAGTTAAAAGATATCAAAACAAGTGAAGAAGTCTCCTTGTTTTTTGTTGAAGTTCCCAGAAGTTATGTGGAATTGAGCCAAAACCTGTCAACTGCATTCAGAGATCTGAAATTTCACTGAAAGCTTATCTGGCTTGGGTGATTTTTGCATAACTTATACATTTAAATTTCCTTTTGAGTTTTATTATTTTTATCAAAGATACTAACCACATGGCTAGGGTCAGGGTTTGGTTCCTTGAGACTATATCAAAAATTACTTATCAATCAACCAATCAAACACAAGCAAACCCTGGTGACCAAAGTTTCACTGGAAAAAAAATAAATTTTAAGCACAGACGAGACTTACACTTAAAGTTCATGTAAGAAAGCAAACTTTTAAATACAGGAGAGATCATATCCAAGAAACCATATCTAGGCTTCAGGGATAAATAATTAAGGTAGGATTGTAGCATCAATAGGTAGAAGTCAAGTACTATATGGTACCAGCTTCTACATCCTGGGGATTCACGCTAGATACTTTCATATATTAACCAATATGATTCTAGATTATGCCAATGTTGCAGATGAGGGAAATGCAGCTCTGAGAGTGACTTGAACTGTATGCCTAATAAATACTGTAGGCGAGATATAAACCAAGATCCATTTGGCCCCAAAGCCCATGCTATTTGCAGTATACTGGAAGGCTAAGGACACTGCCATGATTGCCAATGTTTTTGTCTCTGTATCAGTGTGGTTTGCTTTCTTACTCTGCAAATCAAATCTGTATTCCATGGAGATTGGTTTGACCTTTTCCTACAGGATGAAGTATCTTCAGGGGAAGATACCTGTCCAGAAATTTGGATAAAGCTACAATGATTAATTCAAGATGGTGATGGTGGCTTCCGTTCAGTCTCTCACTGATATCTGGGTTCAGAAGGCATCCAGGTAATATTTGAGATCCACCACAGGTCATTTGCATGGGGTCACCTTTGCATGCACCCCCTAGTAGGAGACTCTCCTTCCCATGGCTATAACCATAAGGACTGATATTTACTGATGATTGAACCATCTTTTGTATTCTACTGGAGTTAAATTTTAAAAACTAAATACAGTTCTTTCTTCTGTGGTATTTGATGCAGACTGTTGACCTTTTTTTAGTGCTTCAGTGGGTTTCTTTGGGCATCTGTTTGACTGCTAAGCTTCTGTCTTGGTTCCATAGTATATAAATTTCTGTGTGCTCTGCCTCAGCAGCTGCACAGAGCCTGACCAATGACTAGTCCTTTCACATTGTCTTCATTTTCCTAAGGTTTGGGGCTTAAAGATCCAGAGCTGACTGTCCTGAATTCTTTTAAAACTATGTCTGAGGAATAGAGAACATTAAAAACTATAAGTTAATATGTACTCATTGTGAATCTAGTTACTTTCATATGCAGAGAGTACTTATTGGCTAAAGGGTTCTTTTTCATTATAAATCATACTTAGATTTATTCAGACTTTAGATGATTATGAGCTAAATTGAATGTGCTGGTAATTCTCTACTCCCCACCCCCATGTAAAGCTGGTTTTGTCTTATTCTACAAATCTATAAACAAATTGTAAATGAAGGCCATTCTTCATTCTTCCTATCTGAAAGAAGATTCTCAGACAAATTATCTTACATACCATCATAAAAGGAACACAAACTAGTTTTATAGCTGGGAAAAACAAAACCATTATTTCTGGTAACTTCTCCATAGAAATTATCAGGGGTAGTTTTATTCTTCCTAATGTGGTTTCAGTCCCCCCCACCCCCGTCAGCCCATCGCCACTGCATTGCTTTGCCCTCCCTCCCCTTGTTTTTCATCTCCCCTCTCAGGTGTTGAGTTTACTAAATTGGTTACCTTCCTCCAAGATAGAGGAGCACATTAACTATGACATTACTTAGTGTTGCTACAGGGTGATTGTGGTGTCATGGCTCTTGTTTTTTGTTGTTGTTGAAATAATACTTTAAAAATAATTAGTGATATTTCTGTGTTAAATGAAAATATTAATGTGTTACACAATTGCACTTACAAGTTACAAATAAACAGATTTTATATTTAGTAATTCCCCACCTGTGTTTATTTGCTGTTTCTATTTAAAGTTTTTTAAATTGCTAAACCACATGACATAGAGGCAATACTATACAAAAAGCAGCTGAGTAATTATGAAGGAACAATAGCTCCTTTCACATGGACTGTCTTTCTGGATTTGAGGGAAAAAAATGGGATTTCAATGAGAGGCCAATCAAAAAAGTGCCATAAATAACAAATGCTATGCATATATCCTTAATTGTTTGTGTAGGTTATACCAGAATTAAAAGAAATTTCATGAACAAAATTGCCTCTTCTCATTAAGACTTCAAATTATGTTGGAAAATTACCTCTGATTTATTTAAAATATGAGTGAAGTTTTGCATAAATTCTGTATGCAGCATCTCTAGCTTACTTTAGTTCCTTGTTATAAGCAAGGTCACAAGGATATTTGAAAATTGTAGCTGAATACCAGCAAAATGACAACTTTTCTTCTAATGTGAATTGAGGTTGATTCTCTGATTCTTTGAATTTTTTTATATGAGACACTGTGATCTTAATTAAGATAAAGTCACAGACTCCTAGGGTCTTTTTAGCCTATGTATATTAGAATTTAGTCCCATCCTTTCTTTTTGATGCACCTGAGTCTGAAGTTAGTGGCTCATCCAAAGTATTCTAGGTAGACCAGTAGATTCAAATCCCAGCATGAAGTCTCAGGTTCCAGACTCTTTTCATCATTTGTGCATTCCATGAATGTTGAAGAGAGTTCCTTATGTACATTCTCCTTCTCAATTTTATTGTCTCTGCTCTCATTTAAGTTCTTATCATTTGTTGTTGGATATAGTTTATGGCTGATCTATACTTAGTTTTTTATATTATGTGTCACCATACCAAGAGCACAATACAAATTTATTGATTTGTTACCAAAAATAACAAGCTTATCTTTATTCTTTCTTATAAAACAGCTGAACTATCATTAAATACCAGGACTTTCTTTAAAGAAAACCACTTGGTGATGTATCTGAATAGGTACTCAGCAAACATTTTTGAGTTAATGAATAACTCTGTCAGTTGTTTAAAAGGGTTTTTTATGGGGTGAGGGAAAGAAATGGTTTGCCTGTATTTTTCTACTAAAATAATGCACCACAATATTTCCAGCTATTTTTAAAAAATATGTACCCGATTATATCATTGCTTTCTGTAAAAACCCTCCATTGTTTCAGTGGATAGAGTCTGAACATTTCAGGATGGCATAAACAAGGACCTGTGTAATTAGGTTCCAACACAATATGTAGCAGCTTGAGATAGTGGTAAGAGCACAGATTTTGCATAAACATTTAGAAAATCAAGGATGGATCAACATGAAGTTGGGACAATTATTGAACTATAGTTATGTTTTACTTATTCCTTTTGTAACTTTGATGAAATATTATTAGTAGTGATTTTAGTATTCTGTGCTAATATCACGTTATGATCTCAGTCTATCTTGTATTGGAATTTGTTTTAGAAGACAGAATAATGTTGTTTGCAAACTTTTACAGATAATCATTTTATTTTGGGGGAATATCTATATTGTTAGCTAAACAAATGTCAGAATTTGTCAATTCCCTCTAAAGTTAGCGTGAAAATTTTTTCTTAAAAGCAAACAACAACAACAACTAGAGTTAAAACGAAGGGATGAACTTGAACTTATATCTAGATCTGGAAGAGGTTTAGTATACATTTAAAAACAAAAAAATCCTCACAAAGAATGAACTGTTGTCAGTGTTTGGAGGATACTTCCTGATGTTGGTGCCAGAGCCCGATTCATATCTAGCTCCTCTTAAGCACTTTCATCAGTGATGTGAATGAACACAGAGATGGCACAGAAGCAGAGATGAGTAGTGACTATAAATGGTGAGAGAAACAAAATCTAAAATTGTGCTGTGTGGTAACAGTAGCTCAGCTCTCATATGATAGGTATTTCTAGTGACAAAGGGAACTTCTTTTTTCCTAGGATCAAAGTTGGCAGCAAGTATAAATTTGTAGAAAATGGTTTATCAGTTTAGGAATTTTAGGTTATTCAAGTTAAACGTGAACTATTTGTATGCGATGAATGCCACAAAGAGTAGTAGAAGTAAACTATTGAAATACATTCATTGGAGCATAGCATCCAGATTGAGAGAAAACTAGTTTTCATCTCCCAGATTCTGAGAGGATTTCATGTGAAGGATTTCATGTCTTCTATGGGTGCCTTTTAAGAGCAGATATAGACAATCTGTAATGTGTTCAGAGAGCAAAAACAGAGTTGATGAAATGGATTGGAAATGTTGCCATGTAGGAAAAGGTTGAAGAGATAAAGGTGTTGAACTTGGAAAAGAGTGTTTCAAAAGGGAATCTATTTGAAAATTTTGAAAGGCCATCTTGAGTGATGTGAATTGGACTTGTTTTAAATAGCCTCAACAGAAAAACATGGGACCAATTGCTGGAAGTTGTTGTGAGACTGATTTTGGAAGAATTTCTTGGATCCTGAACTGTCTTAAGTTGGATAGTTTGCTTTGGAAAGTATGTTTGCTGTCATTGAGGGAGTTCAATAATATGCTGGAAATCTCGATTGGGTGTTATTGAATAGTTGAAGAATTAGATATATAGTTAGGTATATTAGGTCTCTTCACAAACCATGACTACAGTTTCATGTCACTATCTTCAGTAAGGTTTTAAAAAGGTTAAACACATCTGTGATCTACTCCAGATCTATTGTATATATACTCCACATAGATGTATATACTCCACATCTATTGTATAATCAAAATTATTTCATACATTATTTCTCTGGAATTATTTCTATAGTACAAAAGAGCGTTAAAGAGTACCAAGGAGCATTAGAAAAGCTGTCTCACACTTTCTTTACTCTTACCATAATTCTGAAATACACACACCGTTAACTATTTTATCCTCTTTACCCCTTCACTTCGGTAATAAACATTGTGTAATCATTTGTTGATTCCAGTTCCAATAGAAGGCTATAATGATACAGGCATCTAAACAGAGTTTTGGATTGAGAAGAAAAATATCCACCAAACTGGCTAAGAGGAAGGAAAAAGGAATTGAGAATGTTATAGATGAAGAAGATATCTCAAGGACAAATTCCTTTTCCTGTAAAGTGCTTCCCAAAAAAACATGTGTTAGAATAATGAGCTTAAGTAAAATAAAACTGTGCTGATTTCCTGGGTTCTACAAAAAAAAAATTCTTAGAAACGAGTATTTAAAAAAAATTTTAAATCTGGTCATATTTGTATCTTTTCCACTGACAGTTTTCTTGACAGTATAAAATCTGGTTGGCTTCTTTATTGGATTTCTAACATGATTCTATATAGCTGAGATATATACTGTTTACTGTAATACATAGAGTAATCAATATATATACTGATATATACCATAATGAACTTTGCTCATTATTTCTTCTAGTTTAATAGTTGGGTACAATTATAGTAATACTTATTTTCTTCTGTTAATTGTGTGGGTAGAATTTCTCAGATTTCTCTAAATCTAATGGAAGATAAAAGATATCCTTTCATCTCCTTTCATGAATTTGCCTGTCTTCAGCTCCATCTTTCCATAGATCAGATTGAACTCTATTTCTAGGGTTTTTATAGTGGAAGATGCTAAAAAAGAAACACACAGATGTATAGATAATTGAAGAGATGGGGTATGCACATATGCCCTTGCCCAAACCTGTCATTGTTTGGTACCCCAATGAGTATTTCCTTGAGTCCTATGACATTTGTTGAAAGGATCAATTAAAACAATACTTCTAACATCATGTCTATATTTCCATTATCATCAAATTTTATACTTATTATGGAAAATGTTCTCTTTTTTCCTAGCTCATGTAATATAACACAAACAGAAGAAATACAGAGTAAAAAACAGAGTTTCCTCTAATTTCTAGAAAACCAGAAATTGAACCTCCTCTACAAAATCACAGAAAAGCACTCTCCTATCCCATTACACCATATTCTATGAAGCAAAGTCAGATAATAATCTGTTGGACTCATAAAAATCAAAATGACTCAAATAGATCACCTGGAAAAACATTTTGATCTCTGTTTATCCACATCTCTTTCCCCTTTCCTGCTCTGCTACCCCTGCTTCTGGAACAAACCCAGTATTTGTGGGTCCAAGTGTTGATAGTCCCCAGGATGTATGGTCATAGCTGGTCCCAATGAATATGTTTCAGGTCTTACTTGATGTCAATTTGAACAGAATTAATTTTTCGTAACCATTTCCCACATCTCATGACTTTGCCATAGTTCATCATAGAAGAGACTAAAATCCCATTTCCAAGGTCTTACAAACCAAACTGCATTTTTGAGTGAATATGGATTGAGGTTGATCATCATTAAATGACCACGAGCTCAAGCTACGGATCTTACAAAATCAGTAAGCTCTGCCTTTGATATGGCTGTAGAAACATTCATTTGTATGCATTTCAAACTTTCCAGTTGCACATTGAGTTGATGTGGCATAATTCTCTTTTGGTTGTGTTTTGCATTATTAGTGCATTGGAAATTGTCACTCCATATTGATTGACCAAATGTGTTTTATTTAACATGGAATCCAGAAATAACCCAATTATAGATTAAATAATTTTGCCAGACAGAGGAGAGTAGAAAGACTATGAATACTAATAAAATACATTCTCTTAGCTCCATTGGACATTTGCATTCTTAGGATAATTCCTCTGCATCTTTAATCCAATATCATTTAAAGGATTTTAAAGATCATAAAGAATTCAAATAATTTCAGAAGAGTTTATTTCCAGTTCTCTCTATCAAGAAGCAATGTGCTAAGAAAACACAATGAGAAAACATGTGTTGCTTTGTTTTAAAAACAAATGGAAATTCACTTTTATTCATTCTTTAAAGGCATCAGAGTTTTCAGCACAAATGACCGACTCTCTTATTCTATTGTTTATTTTCTGATTAAAATTACTATTTGACGAAATGCTTAATACATTTTTACTAATATAGTTATAAAATACAACATATATACATTGTTCATGCATTTATTTTTCAAAATTAATTCATTATAGAACAAGTAATTATCAATAATGGCAATTATGTAAATGACACTTAAGTGATACAATTTCATGAGCTATAGCTTCCCAAGAAACTAATAAAATTTGAAAAGCAAAAATAATCTGAGATACATGAATGAAAATCTATTTTTTAACATACTATAGTAATTAGCCATGATCAATTAACTAAAATTGCTATGTTTTCCTCAAGTTGGAAGTTACCATAGCATAAATAAGTGACTTCATAGCTGAACTGCACCTAAATAAATTACAAATGACAGGCTTTTAATTTGTATTGTTTAATCCACAGCTTCAAATTTTTGGAAGGGAACACAATGAAAATTATATTTTCCACATAGTGAAATGAGTGTTGCTCTTATTTTAGTTTGTCATGGAAATCTTCCTTTTACTGCAAGAATCATTCCTTCAATTTATAGTGAAATGTAGAATATGTAGGGGTAACCTATAAGTGATTAAACACAACCTTTTTAGAATCTTATATGTTATCAATTAAACATTTTCACATGACTGAGAAATAAATGTGAACAGAGCTTTTGTTTTCATTTTCAAAGTTTTCTAAAGGGCTGAACAAGAAGGTAGTTTGGAAACATTCAGGGAACATTAGTTGAAAATTGATATTTGACTCTCTTTGTTCCCTCATCTTCATTAATATCTTTGTCCAAACCCATAAAATATACAACACCAAGAGTGAAAACCTTGATGTAAAGTATGGACTCTGGGTGACAAGGAGGTGTCAGTGTAGGTTCATCAGTTGTGGCAAATGTACTGCTCTGATGGGGGATGTTGATCATAGGAAAGGCTGTGCCTGTCAGGGGCAGGATGTATATGGGAAATATCTCTACCTTCTGCTTAATTTTTCGGTGAACCTTAAACATCTCTAAGAAACAAAATCTATTTTAAAAATGAGATGAAGGCCCTAGGACCTCGCCCTGTGGGAGACTGTTGTAGAGTGACAACAGTTATGACACCTTCAGTTTCCCCTTCTATGTATGATAGATCTCATCCATGGGATTGGCCAACCATCTATTTGGGAAAAGCCCGGAACAGCAAATCCTCTAAAAACCTTAATGCTGGGAAAATATGTTTTAAAAATCACTTGGCCTGGTCTGGTCTGCAGGGAAGGAGGGTTCCTCTTGTTTTTCCATTTGGCTTATAATGTTTCTAAAGGGCACACACCATACCTTATAAACAATATGCATATTGGAACTATACATGTCAAACAGAATCTGGCAGGAATTTGTACTGGATCAAGATAGCTATTATTTGGTCAGAGTTACAAATGTGCAGAAAATCTGTGTGAATTAAAATAAATGATTCAGCAAAGCAATCACAGCAGAGGAAGTTCTAATAAATCAAAAGTGAAAATAACAAGAAAGAAAGTTAAGCTGACTATTCATTGAGCTCACATATCATTAGGCCAATCTACAAAGTACAGGTGATAAACACAGAACTCGTATGCTAGCTAGGCGTCATTGAGACTTAAGTATGATGCTTGCGTAGAATCTGGAAATACTTAATAAGGAAAAACAGCAGCGGATTATGCTGGTAGAGCTTTTTATATTCAAACATCTTTTACATACATTATCATCATATTTCATCTTCAATAGTTTTTTGGAGGAAATGAAAGAAGCATCATAATTTGCATTTTAAAGATGAGAGAAGTAAAGATGAGAGGAACAGACTTTTCAAGGTCATGAACTGATAAGTGTTGGAGTCCCTTATCTGTTCCCACATAACAATCCAGAAGGCACAACCCTGATGGAGATCCATGATTTTCAGGAGAGAACATAGTATCTGCTATTTGAGCACACCTTACTGGAAAGAGCAAACAAGTGTTATTTAGAAGGGTTATACCAAAGATCCCTGTGAGGTATAAGTTTTAATTTCTGGAGTCTCTCATCTCACAAGCAGGGTGGGTGTGCTTTCTTAATACTAGTTATAAATTTAACATAGATAAAATGAACCAGTACTAGGAAACTCAACTTAGGTATCATCTAGAAGTAGCAGAATGTGTGATAAATTCTTTGTTGCCTTTTTGGTATTTATATCTTTAATTTATGTGGAGGGAATTATGACCAGAATTACTGCTATAATCATAAATATGATGATCAGGTGACCTTGAAGGGAAGTGACCACATCATGGAGATCACATTAACTAGGAAGAAATAAACTCTGCCTGGGCAGATAGTTATTTTAGATTCAAAGGTGTTCAAAAAAAAAGACATAAGACCATATCCTAGGAGCTCTACAAAGTTTTGGGATTAGATTCATATAGTGTAAGATCAACTTATATACTGAATTGAATAACTGAGTGAATAAGAGTGTTTCACTGCTCCACCAAATCCTCTTCATATACAAACTGCTAGCCAAGGAAATGGGAAATATATCCTAGTTGACTTATTCCCATGAAGCTTTTATTTTTTAATTTTTATTTTTTCAGTGTTACTAGATTCATTGTTATGCACCACACCCAGTGCTGCATGCAATACATGCCTTCCTTAACACCCACCACCAGGCTCACCCATCCCCCCCCCAAAACCCTCAGTTTGTTTCTCAGAGTCCACTGTCTCTCACGCTTCATCTCCCTCTCTGATTTACCCCAATTCACTTTTCCTTTCCTTCTCCTAATGTTCTCCCTGTTATTCCTTATGCTCTATAAGTAAGTGAAACCATATGATAATTGACTTTCTCTGCTTGACTTCTTTCACTCAAAATAATCTCCTCCAGTCCTGTCCATGTTGATACAAAAGTTGGGCATTCATCCTTTCTGATGGCTGTGTAATATTCTATTGTATATATGGACCATATCTTCTTTATCCATTTGTCTGTTGAAGGGCATCTTGGTTTTTTCCACAGTTTGGTGACTGTGGCCATTGCTGCTATGCATATTGGGGTACAGATGGCCCTTCTTTTCACTACATTTGTATCTTTGGGGTATATACCCAGTAGTGCAATTGCTGAGTCATAGGGTAGCTCTATTTTTAATTTCTCAAGGAATTTCCACACTGTTTTCCAAAGTGGCTGCACCAACTTGCATTCCCACCAACAGTGGAAGAGGGTTCCCCTTTCTTTACAGCCCCTCCAACACTTGCTGCTTACTGTCTTGTTAATTTTGGCCATTCTAACTGGTGTAAGATGGTATCTCAATGTGATTTTGATTTGAATCTCCCTGATGGCTGATGATGAACATTTTTTCATGTGTCTGTTAGCTATTTGTATGTCTTCTTTGGAGAAGTGTCTGTTCAGGTCTTCTGCCCATATTTTGACATGATTATCTGTTTTTTGAGTGTTGAGTTTGAGGAGTTCTTTATAGATCTTGGATATCAGCCCTTTGTCTGTAGTGTCATTTGCGAATATCTTCTCCTATTCCGTGTGTTGCCCCTTTGTTTTTTTGACTGTTTCCTTTGCTGTGCAGAAGATTTTGATCTTGATGAAATCCCAAAAGTTCATTTTTGGTTTTGTTTCCTTTGCCTTTAGAGACATGTCTTGAAAGAAGTTGCTGTGGCCAATGTAGAAGAAGTTACTGCCTTGTTCTCCTCTAGGATTTTGATAGATTCCTGCCGCAATCAGCAATAGACAGATCATCTAAGCAGAAAATCAACAAAGAAACAAGAGCTTTGAATGACACATTGGACCAGATGGACCTCATAGATATATACAGAACATTCCACCCTGAAATAACAGAATACTCATTCTTCCTGAGTGCATATGAAACTTTCCCCAGAATAGACCACACAGTGAGTCACAAATCAGGGCTCAACTGATACCAGTATATTGAGATTATTCCCTGAATATTCTCAGACCACAATGCTTTGAAACTGGAACTCAACCACAAGAAAAAGTTTGGAAGGAATTCAAAAACTTGGAAGCTAAAGACTATCCTGCTCAAGAATGTTTGGATCAACCAGGAAATCAAAGAAGACCTTAAACCATTCATGGAAACCAATGAAAATGAGGACACATCGGTCCAAAACCTATGGGATAGAGCAAAGGCAGTCCTAAGGGGGAAATGCATAGCCATCCAAGCCTCACTCAAAAAAATGGAAAAATCCAGAATACACCAACTCTCCTTACACCTTGAAGAACTGGAAAATCAGCAACAAATTAAGCCAACTCCATGCACAAGAAGGGAAATAATTAATATTAGAGCAGAGATCAATGAGTTACAAAGTAAAGATACAGTAGTACATGCCAATGAAACTAGAAGCTGGTTCTTTGAAAGAATTAATAAGGTTGATAAACCACTGGCCAAACTAATCCAAAAGAAAAGAGAGAGGATACAAATTAATAAAATTATGAATGAAAGGGGTGCCTGGGTGGCCCAGAGGGCACTGCATTCGGCTCAGGTCAGGATCTCAGGGTCCTGGGATCGAGCCCCATATCAGGTTCACTGCTTGGCAGGGGGTCTGCCTAACCCTCCTCTGCCTGCTGCTCTGCCTCCTTGTGATCTCTCTCTCTGTGTCAAATAAATAATTAAAATATTAAAAAAAAAAGAAAGGGGAGAGATCACAACTAACACCAAGGAATTAGAAATAATCATCAGAAATTATTATCAACAGGTATATGCCTATGCAGCTTTTTATATCACTTAAAGTATCCTTGAATGATGGATGTTAACAGAGTTTAGTGTAGTGATCATTTTTCAATTAGTACATTTATCAAAGCTGTATATTGTATACCTTAAACTAATAAACAAAACTTTATATTGTACACCGAGGTAAACTAAACTATACCTCAATAAATCTAGGGAAAAATAATAACACAAAATAAAAATTATAAAGTATCTTTGAATACATTTTTGTACCCATCCCTATTTGGACACATTCCAATTTGAAAGTATATTTTCCACCAACTGAAATTGAATGTAACAGTTTGTGTAAAGTTTGCCATATCCTCAGGCCCATCTAACATCTGTCTTCCATCTGCTCTTAGTGAGTATCCATACTGCAGTATTAACTGCCCTTTTAAAGACAGGCACAATATAATTTTGTTAATGGTTAAATATTTACCAATACAAACTTATCAATAGATACAGTTCTCTGGAAATAGGAGCTGGTTCCTTGGAAGACAAAAGCTAAGCTAAGGGGAATGAAAAACAGTAATAAAAATAACAATATTAATAAAGAATAAGAACATTAACACATATGGAACCATTACATTACTAAGTGCTTTATATACATCAATTTGTTTAATTACTGAAATAGAAACTATTGCCTTTATTACAGAGATGAAGAAACTATGGCTCTGTAATTAAGTTGTTATGATTTATGGCTTGTAGATGGGAGAAGCTCAAGGCTCTAGACCACTTCTCCAGGTGGCTATTGGATGTCCATGGAAAGCACTTTGTTCCATGGTTTTGGAGTTAAGATTCTATTATGTAACTAATCCTTGGAACATTACATTGACTATTTCAGTAGGTTCGTTTGTTTGCTTTTGACTCAGTAGATTTCAACAAAGTACCTAGATATTTGCTCTTCAAATTGTAACGGAACCTTGTACGTATTCTCTGTCATTACTATAACAATTTGCCGCAACTGGGTAGCTTAAAAAAACAGAAATTTATTCTCTGACAGTTCTGGAAGCCTCAGTTGGAAGTCAGTTTCACTGAGTTGAAATCAGTGTGTCAGCATGACCATACTCCCTTTCAGAGTTGTGGGGAGAATGCCTTTCTTGAGAGCTGCTGGTGCCCATCAAGATTCTCTGGCTTGTAGCTACATCTCTCCAGTTTGTCTTCACATTGCCTTCTCTGTCTGCCTTCCCTTGCTTGTGACCATCTTCTCAAGATACATGTGGTTGCATCTAGGGCCCACCTAGATAATCCAGGATAATCTTCTCCTCTCAAAATCCTTGACTTAATCACATTTTTGCCATGTCCTTAAGGACATGTACTATGTCTTGCTTTTTTTTTTTTCTATTATGTCCAGCTAGCCAACGTGTGTGTCTTGCTCTTATTGATTTCTCTTAGGTGAGCCTAGCACAGGGCCTGGCACAGAAGCATTCAGTAAATGCTAATCTTTGTTAAAACTGAATCCGTCTGTACCGTGAGGAGAAATATATGATGGGATCATTTTCTACTGCTTATTTATTCTGTTTTAACTGATTCTGTGGGGAAGCTAGTCTTGACTTGGTTATTTCCTCTTAATCTGAATACTACTGAGGTAGTAGAAGATGTCAAACAAAAAGCAGTTATATAAGACTGAAGTGTTTACTCATATTAATTTTCTCCATGGTTCTCTGCTTTTCACATGGGTTGTTCCAGCTACTTGCAATATTGTAATTCTTTCCAAAAAAGACATTGGGTGCATATGTGTGCATGTGTGTGTGTGTGTGTACATGTGGTATGTGTGTGTGTGTGCATAAGAGGTACAGCAAGTACATGCGGGTTTGTTAAAGGTCCCATGACAAATCTCATCTTTAATTACCTTTCCATTTCTTTCTGATATGAAGAAGCACCAGTATGAGTAGGCTCCAGTGGCTGAGGTTCATTAATTGTATTGATAGAAAGGACATGACCCTACCCATGTGAGTTCTTTGAATTGTATTAATTACAGGAACCATTGCTCTGTTCAGGCTCAACAAAAGAGCTCTGCTATCTGTCATCCACAATGCAAATTCAAATGCAGCCTCATCAGATGGATTTTTAGAGCTATCTAATTAGAGCATGTGATATGGAAGCGTGTGCAGAAGTTGATCAATGGGAAGAGTTCTAGGATAAACTACTTTGGTGCAAAGAATATTAATATTGCCTATCTGGCTAGAGACATAATTCTGATGGTAGCGATAGAATAAATCAAAGGTAAAAGTAATCATTGCCTTAGATAATGGACTCAGTATGTTTTTTTATTTGTTAAATTTGTGAATAGGATGTTCAGATAATCTTAACAGAAACTTAGAGTCAATGCATAGTTCAGAGTGATTTAAGTAGACTGATTTTTTTAAATACTTATACATGTTTTAAGTTTAAAAAGAAGCTGATAATTTATGATCAAACATCTTGATAAATTTTCACAAACAGAAAATACCCATTTAATTATCTGAAGAAATATCAAGAGATTGAATCAGCATCCCAGAATCTCTCATTCTTGGCCCTTTCTCTAACCACTACCTCTTTCCTCTCAATAAGCATTGTCTTGAATTCTAACCTCATAAATTTGTTTGAGACTGACATTATATTGGGGGTGGATAAATGCAGACAAAGTACACAGATGAAGTAAGTATTCAGTTTGCTTAGGACCTGACATCCCCTAAGAAATAAAAATAGCTTGTGAATGTGAGCTGGTTTTGGTTTTGATGAAGCAGGAAGAACACAAGGAGCTGGCAAAGAAGAAAAGAGATATATGTAATGGCAGCATGATTCTTTTTATAGGACAGATCGAAAAACATATTTTTGTTAGTTTGGAAATCACTTTAGAAGGCCACATGTGGTCCTTTTGATAAACTACAGGTATTACAAATGTAAAGGTTGCTATGACCTGGTCATGGTAGGTGCTCCAAAAAGCATTTAGGTAGTGTTGGTATTTCAATTGAAATAAGAAAGTGTTATATGTTAAATAAGGCCATGGAGAAAACAGTTAGGGGTAGAGAGGCAGAGTGTGTGTTATTTAAATGCCAAAGGTAGTTGACCTATGGAGATAGATGACATCTGTTTTGAACAAAGCATCTGAACAGAGTGGGCCCTGGATGTGAGTGGGAGAGAGGTGGTGGGAACTTGCCCATGGGAGAGAATAAAGAAAGGTTCAGAGATAGTAAAGTGAATCATGCTACTCTGCATCCTGGAATCTGAGGTTTAACTATTTTGAGAAGTGAACAGTGAAAAAGACTCAAGAGTTCAGAATGGCAAGATGTGAGAAAGGTTTGAAACAGCATCCTTGCCAGATAGAGTTTCTGTGGACTGGGGGAGGTGGCAGCAAGGATAGTGTTGGCCAAGAAGACATCCTCATAGCAGATGTAAGGCAAGTACTCGAGTTTGCTGACTACTACGCATAAAGTATATAAGGCAACTTATGTAGGTGAAACGTTGCATATGTTCGCACTCCTATCTTGTTCACCTAACAATCCCATTGTTCCTTTTCCTTTAGAGAATATACTCAGGACTTTTCATTTATTGAGTAACAATTGGGAATAACTGAAAATATAGTTAGATATATTGAAAGTGCACCATGTGAAATATTATGTCAAGATTACCAAGATCAGATAATTAACACGTCCATCATCTCATATGGTTAGCTCTTTGTGTGTGTGTGCTGAGAACATTTGCGGTCTACTTTTGGCAGCTTTCAGGTATACAACATGGTATTATTAACTATCATCACTCTACTGTACATTAGATCCTTAAGACTTATTCTTCTTAGAACTAAAAATTCATGTCCCTAGCTCTAGGTTACCTCATCCCTCATGCTTAGGATTTTTAGAGCTAACTAGCAGCAATATAATTATACAATTAAATAACAATATCTAGATTATTTTTGATAATTAAATGGTCCTGGGAAGTATTCTTGGCATTTATTTTAATATAGTTTATTTAAGACTTCTGTAAGAGCAGTGTCAATTAATACAGTTCTTAGAAGTATAATACACAGCCCATTGAAACTGCCCCATGGTACAAAAGAAACATATCTATAGATTATTTAGTAAAAGCTCCAGCATTGTCTGTATTTGGGGTCTCAGTATCTGGGGTGAGCTTCTCAGACATGTTCTCTCATTAACTCCAGCTGGTGCTTCTTAGCCTATCACCAGGGAAGAAAATTAGTGGGGAGAAATATAAGCAGCATGATGCATGCTGCCCACCACCACAGAAGACCCTGGCAAGTCCACAATCAATAATATACCCATTTGTTTTTAAATGATTATTTTAGGGGCACCTGGATGGCTCAGTCTTCTAAGTGTCAGGCTTTTGGTTTTGGCTTCAGTTGTGACCTCAGGCTCATGAGATGGATTCCTGCATCAGGCTCCATCTTCAGCTCAGAGTCTGCTTGAGATTCTTTTGCTTTCCCTTGCCCTCTGCCCCTCCTCCCACTCAGGTGCTTGCTCTCTTGCTCTCTCTTAAATAAACAAACAAATAAATAAAATAGTTTTTGGAAAGATTTTTTACTGGTTGTGTGGAAAAGTATGTAAACATATGGAAAGATTTTTTACTGGTTGTATGGAAAAGTATGTAAACATATATAGCTTTTCTCTCCTGTGGTCTGAGTTATATGGGGTGGTTGCATTTGGTTAGCAGTTGGGTATCAATGTGTCCAGGTTTCAAAGAGAAGGTGATGAGACCAGACACATTCCCATATTCAGATTTCCATCTTCACATGGTTTCTTCTTTAAGAATCAGTGGGAATATGGATCTCATTTAAGCACAAAGGAAAAACAATATGGCATAATGGGGTCCTATGTCTCAGAATCTCCAATTCTATATCTGAAAATATTACCTTACTTATTGAAATTTATCAACAAGTTATGGGGTGCCTGGATAGCTCAGTGGGTTAAACAACTGCCTTTGGCTCAGGTCATGATTTCCAGGTCCTGGGATTGAGCCCCATGTTGGGCTCCCTGCTCAGTGGGAAGCCTGCTTCTCCCTCTGCCTCTCTTCACCACTCATACTCTCTCTCACTCTCAAATAAATAAATAAAATCTTCAAGAAAGAAAGAAACATATCAACAACTTACAAGTTCAAACAATCCAACTTCAAATCTGATGGGTTAATAATAATGTTGAATCAACATCTCCATATACAGAAAATGCTGAAAGATCAACTTAACACATAGGAATACACGCTATGTAGATGAAAATTTGAAATAGAAACTCTGTTTTAAAGCCAATTCTGACTATAGCAAATGGGAGAGCTGTTACACTATCTTGTTTGCCACATAAACATTAGCAAAAACACTTCTGAGTCCAGAGACTCACAAACTCTTATTTGAAATTATAGTTTAGAGAAATGTAATTTCTTTTTTAAATCAAGTAATATATCAACTAAAGTTTGATCAGAGAAGTGGAATCACTAAGATATATATGAGATATATGTAATGTATTAATATATTCAGTATTAATTATAGAATACTTACTAGTATAATGTATGATATATAACATGTACTACATGACCTATAATGTGTAATATATAATTCTTATATATAATATATATTTATTATATTTAACATATATCACATTATTATATTACTATAATTATTAATATAATTGTATTGATGTTATAACACAAATATGTTATAAAACATACAGACATATTATATTATATAATATGAAGGATTTAGCTCAGGGATTTGACTTCACACAAGTCTAAGTGCTGGTTATACAGTCTGTGTAAAGCTATTGTCTTCATGCTTTATCTGATGCTGGAGTTGGCTTTTGCAGAGCAGGCAATTGCGAAGGAAAGGCGAATATAAAGTGGAAGAGAGACCGGAAAAGCTGGAATCCATGTGAATGAGTTGAACCCTTGAGTGTGGGCCGAACCCTGGTTTTCACCACCTCTAACTCCATCCTTGTGGATGTCCTGTAGAAGAGAGTGCTCTGTCTTACAGAACTGAAACACATACCTGGGCCAGGCCTTGGAGAAGCTCAGGGAGGACCCATGGCAAGGTGGGGCAACTGCAGGCTCAGCTGTGCTCCTTTTTAATGAGAGGAGGCAGCAGACCAGCAAAAACATGTGTGAGCCACAAAAACATCCAGTGCATGCGTGGTGGCTACTTCATTTTTACCTTTCAAATCTTGCACAGAATGTCTCTTTCACTCCACCCTAATAGTGAAGACACTGGGAGGGGAATTGTGGGGAAAAAATAGACTAGTCATGTTGACATGTTGTGAAGCCACCATAGTCCCCCCTGCCCTTGTCACCTTGGCACACACTTACACTCTTTAGCCACATGTAAAATCCAAATAGTAGAGTCAAACGTCCACCTAACATACCACAAGTATCCACAAGTATCACAAGCTCATTCTTCTAAGTCATACTCTTTGATATCCAGTACTACTGAAATGTAAAGCCTAACTACTTTTAACACACTTCACGACAGATGGTAGGCAAATTGAAGAGAAGATGAAAAAAAATTTGTTAATATCTATAAACATTATTAATATTAAACAAAGAAAATGCCATTTATTAGAATGGATAAAAATAAAAAGACAAACAATGCCAAATGCAAGTGGCTATGTGGTACAGCTGGAACTCTCAGACACTGGTGGAAATGAAAAATGCTATAATCACTTTGAAAATAATTTGGCAATTTCATAAAAAAGTTAAGGGGCGCCTGGGTGGCTCAGTGGGTTAAAGCCTCTGCCTTCGGCTCCGGTCATGATCCCAGAGTCCTGGGATCGAGCCCCGCATCAGGCTCTCTGCTCCGTGGAGAGCCTGCTTCCTCCTCTCTCTCTGCCTGCCTCTCTGCCTATTTGTGATCTCTCTCTGGCAAATAAATGAATAAAATGTTTAAAAAAAAAAAGTTAAACATGTACTGATGACATGATGCAGTCTTTTCATGTATTTACTATGTGTTTACTCAAGAGAAATAAAAATACAGGTCCACACAAAATATTGCATACCACTTTTTATGGCAACTTAACTTGTAATAGCCCCAAACTAGAAACAACCTCAATATCCATCTACAGGTGAACAGATAAACAAAACTGATATTCACACAATAAAATGTGACTCAGCAATAAAAAAGAATATGCTGCTGATATAGCAACAACATGGAACAATCTCAAGATTATTATGCTGAGGGAAAGAAGCAGATAGAAACAGTGTGCACTATATGATTCCCTTTACATAAAATTCTAGAACATGCAAACTAATTTATGGTGACAAAAAGCAGGTAAGTGGTTGCCTAGTGCCAGGGACTAAGAGAGGGCTGGGCTGAAAGGAGCATGAGGCAATGTTCTGTGTCTTGATTTTGGCAGTGACTTACCATAAATACATTTCTCAAAACCCATGCAGTTTATTGTAAATAAATTATACACCTGATAAAGCTGATTTACAAAAGGAACTAGTACAAGGAACCCATTCCTACATGTTTACCCAAATACTGTGAATTCTTGAAGAAGTAGTGTTCAATGTCACTAACTTAGAATTCACTTTGTACCTGAACTTTGGTGGTTGTGAAGGGCGCCTGGTAGACCTCAGCTGTTTTGTGTGCCAGAGGGAAAAACAACAACGTATTAAGTGTACTCTTGTCTTTTTATTCACAAATAAAAGGGAATCACTCAGAAGTGGGCCTTAAACTATTACATTTAGTTGAAGCTTTTTTCATACAGAATTGGTTTTTCTTCCATATTTCCCATGTATATATTTCATGGGCTCAGATCCGAACGAGGTGTGTACTTGTGTGTGTGTGTCTGTGTGTGTGTTCCGTGTAAAGTTTCAGTGTGCTTGTGGGAGAGTAGTGTTCATGTAGTAGAGATAACCTGACATGTGGCTAGCTTAGCTTGTGAAAATCAACCTTCCTGCAGAGAGAGCACAATGTAATTTGTTTTAAACCCAGTAAAAGTTAGGGAGAGACCAACACAACCTGGTCAGGTGCCTTAGCTTCTCATTTGCAAAGGAACTGGCCTTCCGTCTGGGCACTGCTGTGCAGAAACTACTAAACTCAATCCTCTCAGCAAATCAGTACAGGCACCAAGGCCCCGAGGGCCAGTGCTGTGCGAGGAAATGCAGCAGGAGGTGAATGAGTGAGGTGAGTGAGTGGTAACGTGTAACATGGTAACGTGGCTGACAGGAGACGACCCCAGGGGGATTCTCTGGCACAAATCAGACTTTCCCTAAGGTTTCTGTCCTGGCATCATTTATAGATATAGATCAGCCTTTTTTTTTTTTTTAAGATTTTATTTACTTATTTGACAGAAAGAGACATAGCGGGAGAGGGAACACAAGCAGGGGGAGTGCTAGAGGGAGAAGCTGGCTTCACGCTGAGCAGGGAGCCTGTTGTGGGACTCCATCCCCGGATCCTGGGATCATGACCAGAGCCAAAGGCAGACGCTTAACAACTGAGCCACCCAGGCACCACATGGTCTTCAAACTGAAACAGGAGCCATGGCCAGTCTCGGGTCCCTTATTACTTTTCTATTCCTCACTTTCTTATCATATTGATGGCAACTTGTTCTGTGTTTGCCTTTATCCACTGGCATTTCATCTCCTTCAGGGCAGGGATGGAGGCTTACTTTTTTTTTTTTTTTTAATCACTGTACACGTTGCCTGTGTTTCTGGCATACAGGAAGCCCTCAGTAACTCTCTTGAGTGGATGAATGATTAGTGTTTTATATATCCACATGTATGTATATATGTATGTATATTATACATAATATATATCTGATTTACACTATTATTAGTCTGTTTTGAATAACTGTTTTTGTGCAACTGCTTTGTGTTTATACAACACATGCTTTTCTTTCACTAAAATGTGGATTTTCCTACTTACTAATAAAGGTAATTACTCTTAGAGCATTATTTTTCAAGAGAAAATTAATTGGCTTCCTGTTTCTGTAGCCTTTACTTCCATGCTTATTTGAATGAACTTGATCATTTGTCCCCACTTCCTTCAAATATAGCAGAACACTTTCTCATCATTGCATTTTCTGATAATGTGAAGTTAGCCTAAAATTAAGCTGTCAAGAAATTAAATGACACGACAATCTTAAAGTCATCATTGAACAAAAATGATTGCCTCAAATTCATCTGTCTTTGGTTCCTGACTTGTCAATTGATATTTCAGAATGAATTGTTCATTTAATTATCCAAATATAAAGTCCAGTCATGAGAAAATTTTAATGTCAATTGTCATATTTAATTCTCTTTAAAACAAAAGCGAATACTTTTCAGCATTTTTGAAATCAAAGGGTCTTCCAGAAAAATTAATAGCTGTCAAAAATGAACGTTTCTTGCAAAACAGCTATTATTTATAACAGTGCCAAAGAGAGTTGTCTCATTTCTTCCTTGAGTTATTTCAAGATACAGGAATGATAGATAACAGATGAAATGACAAAGAATACAATTAAAATCCTAACCTGTTCCAAGTGGCAAATTCCAACAAAAAGCATCATTTTTTTAAATCTGCATCTAAAAAGCCCCTATTTTACCTCAAATTACTTTAGTGATTTCTTAATCTGACTGAAATTAAATGAAAGATATTGCCTCACAAAATTATTTTGAAATCTTAGATTAGACTCTCTGACATTGTCCTCTTTATGTAAAATACTTGTGATAATTTATCCAGGGACTGAAAGCTCTTTGAAAGAAAACCAAAACATTACTTAGCCACACTATATGCAATTAAAGCAATATAATGTAAGTAATCAACATAAGTCATCGATTAGGACTAATACAGGTTTTTCTCGATTGCATTAACACCTTTTACACCTGTCCCAATACGCCTGTTTTGGACACTCATAGCCAATCTGCTATTTGACGTACACATTTATGCTTACAAGCATATTAGACTCAACGGATCTTTTAAATTTCTCTATCACCCTATCTGTTCCTTTCAAGTTGGTCACCTTCCTACTAGCAAATGGCAACACCATGTATCAAGTTTTTCCAGCCAGAAATCTGGGAAATATCTTTGATTCCTCTTTCCCTCTTCCTTGCCATGCCTCTGCCACAACCAAGAGGTAAAAAATGTCTCATACGGCCACTTCTCTTGGTTCATGGCCACCTCCCACTCCAGGGCTCCTGGTGACTCACCTGGGTGATAAATCCTGAATTTTGCTTCTTCTACAAGCCATCTTTACACAGCTTTTTTACTTAAAAAATAAAAAATAAATCATGCCATATAGTTCCTCCATTTAAAACCTGAGTGGATTTCCATTGCTCTCGAAAAATTTCGAACATTTTATGAGTCTATAATGTCTTGCATGATTTAGCTTTTATTTGCCCATCCCTTATCTCTCATACCCTTTACTCCTGTTCACACTGCCCTCTAATCAGCTGCTCAAACACAGCTGTTTTCACCTGTGAGGCCTTTGCATTCATTCTTTCTTTTGCCCCAAATACTCTTCCTGGACTCTTTACAACTAGATCTTCTTCTTACTTGTATGTCAGATTTAACCAGAAGTAAGATGAACAACTGAACAGGAAGATAGGCAAAGGACTATGTGCCAGCCACTCTGCTAGCATTCAGGAGATGTCTCGGTCTACCTGTATCTATATTTACCATCTGTATGTGCATCTGTATCATCTGTAGCTGTGTATTCCCATAGTTTACAACTCCATACTCTATTAAATAATGTAGGAATAAAGATCAGTATACCCACTGTCAAGATACATTTTAGACTACATTTGAAGCATAAATCTTTTCATAAGTTTGATTGAAACAAAACAGTCCCTTAACTAGGAAAATGTGAATGACCTAGAGCAAAGAAATTTTGTTGCAAAAAGTACAAGACATTGCCTCTGGATAATTTGAAAGTCCAAGGTAGACTAACCATCATGGATGGATTTTACTCATTCCTTCAACAGATACTGCATTTATGCATTTATAATATATAATGTTATGCATATGTTTAGTTTTATTTATTTATTTATTTATTTATAAAGACTTTATTTATTTGTTTGAGAGAGAGAGAGAGAGAGAGAGAGCACAAGCAGGCAGAGTAGCAGGCAGAGGGAGAGAGAGAAGCAGGCTCCCCACCGAGCAAGGAGCCCAAAGCAGTACTCGATCCCAGGACCTCAGGATCATGACTTGACCCAAAGGCAGTTGCCCCACTGACTGAGCTACCCAGGCATCCCAGTATAATTTGTTTATGAAAAATTCTCAAGAACCTAGGCATGCTGTTAGTTTTGATACTTAGGTTTTTGAGGATTTTTTCAATAAAAATATCTGTGAGGGACACCTGAATGGCTCAGTCCGCTAGGCATCTGCCTGTGGCTCAAGTCATGATCCTGGGGGCCTGGGATCTAGCCCAGAGTCAGACATCCTGCTCTGCGGGGAGCCTGCTTCTTCCCCCTCTCACTGCCATTCCCCCTGCTTATGTGCTCTTTCTCTTAAATAAATAAAATCTTCTACCTCTTTAGTTAGGTGTATTCCCAGGTATCTTATGGTTCTTGGTGCTATAGTAAATGGAATCGATTCTCTAATTTCCCTTTCTGTATTTTCATTGTTAGTGTATAAGAAAGCCATTGATTTCTGTACATTGACTTTGTATCCTGCCACGTTACTGAATTGCTGTATGAGTTCTAGTAGTTTGAGGGTGGAGTCTTTTGGGTTTTCCATATAAAGAATCATGTCATCTGCGAAGAGAGAGAGTTTGACTTCTTCATTGCCAATTTGGATACATTTTATTTCTCTTTGTTGTCTGATTGCTGTTGCTAGGACTTCTAATACTATGTTGAACAAGAGTGGTGAGAGTGGACATCATTGTGTTCCTGATCTCAACGGGAAGGCTGCAAGCTTTTTCCCATTGAGGATGATATTTGCTGTGGGTCTTTCATAGATAGATTTTATGAAGTTCAGGAATGTTCCCTCTATCCCTATACTTTGAAGCGTTTTAATCAGGAACGGATGCTGGATTTTGTCAAATGCTTTTTCTGCATCAATTGAGAGGACCATATGGTTCTTCTCTCTTCTCTTATTGATTTGTTCTATCACATTGATTGATTTGCGAATGTTGAACCATCCTTGTAGCCCAGGAATGAATCCCACCTGGTCATGGTGGATAATCTTTTTAATGTGCTGCTGGATCCTGTTTGTTAGGATCTTGTTGAGAAATGTCTATACTGCCTAGAGCAATCTATACTTTTAATGCCATTCAGATCAAAATTCCACCAGTATTTTTCAAAGAGCCGGAGCAAATAATCCAGAAATTTGTATGGAACCAGAAGAGACCCTGAATTGCTAAGGAAATGTTGAAAGACAAAAATAAAACTGGGGGCATCACGTTACCTGATTTCAAGCTTTACTACAAAGCTGTGATCACCAAGACAGCATGGTACCGGTATAAAAACAGACACATACACCAGTGGAACAGAGTAGAAAGCCCAGATATGGACCTTCAACTCTATGGTCAAATAATCTTCGACAAAACAGGAAAAAATATACAGTGGAAAAAAGACAGTCTCTTCAATAAATGGTGCTGGGAAAACTGGACAGCTATATGTAGAAGAATTAAACTCGACCATTCTCTTACACCATACACAAAGATAAACTCAAAATGGATAAAAGACCTCAACGTGAGACAGGAATCCATCAGAATCCTAGAGGAGAACATAGGCGGTAATCTCTTCGATATCAGCCACAGCAACTTCTTTCAAGATATGTCTCCGAAGACAAAGGAAACAAAAGCGAAAATGAACTTTCGGGACTTCATCAAAATCAAAAGCTTCTGCACAGCAAAGGAAACAGTCAAGAAAACAAAGAGGCCACCACGGAATGGGAGAAGATATTTGCAAATGACAGTACAGACAAAAGGTTGATATCCAGGATCTATAAAGAACTCCTCAAACTCAACACACACAAAACAGATAATCATATCAAAAAATGGGCAGAAGATATGAACAGACACTTCTCCAATGAAGACATACAAATGGCTATCAGACACATGAAAAAATGTTCATCATCACTAGCCATCAGGGAGATTCAAATTAAAACCACATTGAGATACCACCTTACACCAGTTAGAATGGCCAAAATTAGCAAGACAGGAAACAACATGTGTTGGAGGGGATGTGGAGAAAGGGGAACCCTCTTACACTGTTGGTGGGAATGCAATTTGGTGCAGCCTCTTTGGAGAACAGTGTGGAGATTCCTCAAGAAATTAAAAATAGAACTTCCCTATGACCCTGCAATTGCACTACTGGGTATTTACCCCAAAGATACAGATGTAGTGAAAAGAAGGGCCATCTGTACCCCAATGTGCATAGCAGCAATGGCCACAGTCGTCAAAAAAGAACCAAGATGCCCTTCAATGGACGAATGGATAAGGAAGATGTGGTCCATATACACTATGGAGTATTATGCCTCCATCAGAAAGGATGAATACCCAACTTTTGTAGCAACATGGATGGGACTGGAAGAGATTATGCTGAGTGAAATAAGTCAAGCAGAGAGAGTCAATTATCATATGGTTTCACTTATTTGTGGAGCATAACAAATAGCATGGAGGACAAGGGGAGTTAGAGAGGAGAAGGGAGTTGGGGGAAATTGGAAGGGAGGTGAACAATGAGAGACTATGGACTCTGAAAAACAGTCTGGGGGGTTTGAAGCAGCAGGGTGTGGGAGGTTGGGGGAACCAGGTGGTAGGTATTAGGGAGGGCACGGATTGCATGGAGCACTGGGTGTGGTGCAAAAACAAGGAATATTGTTATGCTGAAAAAAAAAAAGATCGTGTTATGCCTAATTGGTGATTAAATAGACTTATTATGGACTAGTTAAAAATAAATAAATAAATAAATAAATAAAATCTTAACAAAATAAAAATAAAAATCTGTGAATAAATATTTAATTTCATTTGCACAATATAATTGATAGGTATCTTAAAATAAAATGCTGGATGTTATGCAATTAGTACATGGAATGAAAGTAGAAGTTGATTTTGAAAGTTAAGTTTATGGCTTAAAATAATCTGTGTAAACTATGTATCTACATGCAATAAATTTTAAACATTTAATGATCACTTTTAGATAAATTTTATAAATTGTTCTTGTATATTATTAAATTAATTTAATAAACATTTGTCAGGTGTGTATAAGTTGCTTCAGGAAAACTAAATTTGATGTATTACTGTAAATGGTTTCCAAATAAGATTTTGGAACACTGTGTTTATCAAATTATATTCATTACTCTTAGAGGAAAAAGATTATTTTCCTGATGTGAATTTCCAAATAATAATTAGAAGAGATTTTATTATGAACTTAATACATGGTAAATTTACATCATTACAGAGCCAAAGTTAAAGACAAGTTCAGAGAAATATTTTCTTTCCAAGAATATATGCTGACATCCTATTGGGAATGGTGGAAGAAAGATATCTCTATATCACTTAATCATGAAAACAAAGCCAGTGATTCTCCAGTCATTACCAAGTGCAGACGTAAAGCAGAAAGACATGGCAAGAGGCAGAGCCCTTTGAAGTAGGTGGTTACACTGTGCTGTGAAACAAATCACGCCTCTCCATCTCTGATGGAGATCAGAGAGTATTCTATGGTTATTGGAGCATTCTTAATCTGGCAAAAGATTGAGGTCTAAAAAGGGAGATGGATACACGTGCTGGGTTTTTTTTCCCCCCAAAAAGTAGTAGACTTTGAATATGAGAAATGAATGCAAAATATTTTAATGCCAAATAATCTAGTAGCTTCAGAACTTGTCAACTAACAAAAGGCTCTGTTTCCACTTACACATATGTGAATGTTGGCATACTCTAGAAGTTCAGGAAAACTAATTTTCAAAGAATTGATCAACAGGTAAGTATCAAGGTCAAATCCTATATGAAATTATTAGAGAAAATAAGAGAATAAAGAGCAGAATAATACCTTAGAAGCCAGAAAGTCAAACCTACAAAACTATTCAAAGCTGAAATCTACTGTGTCTAAATGAGCTATGAATGCCAAAAGGAGTGCTCTGTTTTCATGTGAGGATTAGGGAATCATTACTAACCCACCTCTTATTCAACCAATTTCCTGTATTTGAGGCTGAATCTTGGAATACCCTGGCCCTACTACCAACTTGAGTATTTCTCAATATGCTCAGACAGTATCAGAAATACCATTCGAGTGAAATATCTTTAAGAAAAAGATTATTTCTTGACTTAGATAACGTAAAAGAAAGTGATAAATCTGATATCTTCACACATGGTTTGAACCAGAAGTTCAAATCATGATGTCTTGTCAAGGCAGCAGTTTTTCTATCTTTTGTTCTTACATCTGCCGTGTTAGGTGCTCTATGAGGCCAGCTCCTTCCATGCCATTAATAACTACAGTATTAGTATTTCCCCATCAGTGAAAGCCCAGATAAATGGATGCATCTCTTTCTTAATGGCTCCAGGCAAGAGTCTGGTGACTCTGGAAACCTAACCTGGATCACATAACCACCCTTGATTCAATTACTAGTGACCCAATTACTATGTATTATCTGATTCAATTACTACTGGCCAAGCCTAGATACCCAGCCACAGGTGGACCTGGGACATGGTGTTGTCAGTTTCAAGGGGATTACACAGACCAGGAATAGAGATGAGTTGGCTTTTAAAGAAGACTGACAAATTTTATTCCCAGAAAAAAGGAAGAAAAGATGGTGAAGAAAGGAACAAACAAAGAATTTCCTCTATAAGACACCATGATGAAAGGAACATAAGCACATTTTTTGCAAATTTTTACAATTTGACAAATTTTCATAAGGTTATTATTTTGTAGTTTGGAGAACCCAAGTGGGATTTTTCTTCTATACAGATGGTTAACAACACCAACAATAAAACTGTGATGAAGAGAAACATATGACAGGGTGTCAATCTCCATACCAGCTGGTCCTATTTTATCAATATTATTTTTCTTAATTTAGAGCCTTTAAATTTAAATTCTTAATTTATCTGTTTCTATGTTTCCAATACAATATGAAACATACATCAGGCAGTCATGTGATAAACAATCTAGTTAGATACATGCAATGGATTACTATATTAACAAAATTATTGCCTTTTTTTTTTAAGCTGGAGCTCACTTATGAGTATTTATTAATTAATCCAAATTTCCAGTCAATTGTCACATTCTCACTTAGCTTCCTGCTCTATGTATGTCATTCCACATTTCCATTAAGGATGACTCCTACGCATTTCAGGAAACTTGTGGTTGAGTAGAAGAGGCAAACTAGAAACTCATCTTAGAAACTTTCATTTCTCTTCCATGATCCTTGTAAGAGCATGGAGTTTATCTTTTAGTCATTTTAATTACAATGGCCAAGTTTCCTAGACTAATAATTTAATTCCCAGGTACCTTTCTCCTGCAACAGATCTATTTTAAAACAAACAGCAAGGAAGGAGAATATTTTAAGTTTTGGAAGACAATTATGTTAGGACTTTATCTTTCTTGAAATGCATAACCTGGAATTTAATCCATGTCTGAGTTATGCTTAGACCCTAAGACTCCAAGGAGTATTTTGGGTTGGAAAATTACAGTAATTTTTGGGCATTCCTAGAATAACTCACTCCTGTTGATAGTTTGAGATTAGAATTAAAAATACTCAGGGTAAAACTGTTGGACATTCTCTGGATATCCACTGAAAATCATGGAGTTTGTTTTTTTTGTTTTGTTTTGTTTTGTTTTGTTTTTCCGAAAGGCTTTTTATTTTCATTATACTAGAGTGCTTCTTTAGTAAGACTCTCGATATAACCTTGGTTTCCTAAAAGTATGTTCTTTTTAAATTTCCCACTTCTTTTTATTTTTTTAATTTTTATTTTTTTCAGTGTTCCAAAATTCATTGTTTATGCACCACACCTAGTGCTCCACACAATACGTGTCCTCCATAACACCTACCACCAGGCTCATCCAACCCCCCACCCTCACTCCTCCAAAACCCTCAGTTTGTTTCTCAGAGTCCACAGTCTCTCATGGTTTGTCTCCCCCTCCAATTTCACCCAACTCACTTCTCCTCTCCACCTCCCAATGTCCTCCATGTTATTCCTTATGCTCCACAAGTAAGTGAAACCATATAATTGACTCTCTCTGCTTGACTTATTTCACTCAGCATAATTATTCTCTTCCAGTCCCGACCATGTTGATACAAAAGTTGGGTATTCATCCTTTCTGATGGAGGCATAATGGAGTCATTTAAAGATAACTTTATGAAGTTATTGAAACCTACATGGATTGTTAAAATATCTTTGCCCTATAAGTTAATAGGTGGGGTTCAGGGTCAGAGTTAAGAAGCCAGGCTTAGTAGGTTCATATTTACCATTTTAGTCGACTAGAGCTTGATGTTTAGTTCTCCAGTGTGCATATCTAATACAGGGTTAAAAATATTAACTGTTTATAACTCTTTCCCAGTGAGGATAAAAGAGATACTTTTCGATACAGCAATATATGCTATATACAAAAGCTCCAAAGAGGAGAAATCATGTAACCCAAAGTCAACCCAGTAGCCCATGACTTCTGAGATTTACTTTTACTCAAAGATATACTTCATGATCGATGAAGATTCCAGGACAGATCTTTCTATATTTTTCTCCTTCTTCTTTTTTAAATTCCTATAAAAGCTACCTTACTCAAATAGAGCATGTCCCTTTAAATTTTAATTTTCCAAAGTTAGTTAAATTTAAGTCATTCTTTACCTACTAGAACAGGTTACTGTACACCTTGAGTTAATGATTTCATATCTGTCCTAGTGGTTACTGCTCACATAATCAGTATTTGTCTATCCCAAAGAAGGAAAGAACTCTTTCTTCTCATTCCTTAACCATTCATCAAAAACACTAGTTAGAAGAGTGATATCCTGGATTGAAAAGGCCAGCTCTTTCTTTGTCTCCATGTTCCTCTACTACAATTATATTCAACTCCACCATTTTTGACAAGCACAATTTGATGATAATGATGATTGTGATCATAATTTTCCTCCAGAATTTATGTATTTAATGGTCTAGAAAACATCAACTAAACTGAAAGGGATTCTGAGTTTTCACCAACCTCACTGCATTTTTTTGCTCTGAAGAGGACTGAGTTTCAGTGCTGAGACAGCTATTCCAGGAAATAACAGATCAGAATGCTCAGTCATGGCTATTGATATGTGACATTCTCAAAATATTCTTAGAGGTAAAAAAAAAAAAAAAATATATATATATATATATATATATATATTCTTAGAGGTAGGGACTATTTGAAAAACATAATCTACAAGCTTAATTTACTGTACATATCTAGGACCATGTACCTCACAATATGAAAACACACACTTCTCAAGAACATATGAACATATTATAAAATGACAATATAACAAGTTCACAAAGCAAATCACAACAGATTTTTTTAAAAAATCAGTTCCATACATTGTGTTCTTTTAACTACAGAAGAATTTAAATTATTAATCAAGAACCAAAGAATAAGTAGAAAACTCCATACATTTTGAGATTAAAAATTATACATTTATATAATTGTGATTGAAAGAAGAAATTGTAAATTGTAATTGAAATTTAAAATATGTAGAACTGAACCATAAAGGTAATATTTCACAAAAATGTGGAATGTGCAAATATATAATAAAAGGGAAATTTATAGGCTTAAATTTTATATAAAAAGAAGAGAAAGAAAAAAGAAAGATCACAGAACCTAATAGATACAAAGAAAGTAGAAGGAACAAATGAACATTTAATAGTGAGAACCAATAAGGCCATAAGTTGGTACTTTGAAAATGCAAATATACAAATATACAAATACCAATATTGAAAATATTGATGTTAATCAGGAAAATAAGAATAAAGAAGGCATAAATTAACATGAGGAAAAAATACTTAGCCAAAGTGAAAAGCAATGCTAATAGTATAGCTCTGCCAATAAATTTGAAACTTAGGCCAGTGTTTCTCAACCTTAGCCCTGCTGACATTTGAGTTGAATAATTCTTTGGGGGGTGGGTGTGTGTGTGTGTGAGAGAGAGAGAGAGGGAGTGTAGGGGGAGTGGCTGTGTGCATTGTAAGGTATAGCGGTATCCCTGGCCTCTTCCTACTAGTCACCAGCAGCACCTCATCCCACCCACCGTTATGACAGCCAAAATTGTTTACAGATATTGTTAATGGTCCCTGAGGGCAATCACTCCTGGTTGAGAACCACTGACTTAGACAAAATGGACAAATTCTTACCAAAATAAAAGTAATGAAATTCTGTTAAGAAGAAATAGAAAATCTGAACACCACACTCGATTAACCATGAAAGAGTTTGAATCAGTGGTTAGAAATCTTCCTGGGAAGAAAACAGAGCTGGGGCTTCATTTTCAAGGAATATACACATCTTCCCAGACTACAGATAATGAAGGACTATTTCCCTATTTTTTTCCGTGAAGTTAGTATAACCTCAAGAAGAACAGCATGTGCAGGCAGGAAAAAGAAACAAACAAAAAATATATATACACACATATATATATAGTATACATACTATATATACAGTATATAGTATATTATATATACTATATTATATAAAATATGTTATTATTTATACTATTATCTTATATACATAAAAGAATGAATAAATGGCATTTGTAGATCATCCAGCTATCTACTAGAACCTTAGAATAATCTGTAAATAAATTATTAGAAATAATAAGTTAATTCTCTATCAAATAAAATTATATAAATCAATTGCATTCTTATACATCAGTAAAAACAAACTAGAGATGTGATATACTAGAAGAAATAACATTTTCAATAACAGCAAAAAAAAAGGTTACAACTGGAAAAATGTAACTAAAATTGCATTAAGACCTATATGGGGAAAATGATAAACTTTATTAGAAGATACTAACAATGACATAATGAAAGAGATGCTCCATGGTGCTACTATGGAGGCCGAGTATGATTAAGACATTGAATCTTCCCACATTTTTCTACATATTAAAGCCAATTCTGTCACAATTTCAACAGGACTTAATTCTAAAATTTATAAGAAAGAACAATTGCCCAAGAAGAGCCAAGATGCATTTGCTAAAGAATATGGGGGAATTTCCCTATCAGTTAACAAAAATTGTTGGAGAGTTATCACATTAGGGCAACCAACAGATTGAAAATGCTACAGAATCAAGGGCCTACAGTAATACCTATGGAATAGGGGAACTTGATCTGCCAAAGGTGGGTGGCATTGCTAATTCATATGGGAAAAAAATGAAATTGGTTTGATGGCTCACACCATACACAGAAAATTTCTGATGTTCTAATTACCTAATGTACAAAGGAGATTCTAAAATTTTTTAGAAATTAAAGACATATTTATGGCATCAGTAGGAAAGATTAAGTTAAGACAAAAATTTGCTAACCATAAAAGATTGACAATCTGATTACATTATAATTACTGGCTTTGTTCATCAACAAAACAAAACAAAACAAACACACAAAAAAATCCCCACCAAGATTGACAAGTTACACATGTTGGAAGATATTTTCAACATGCAACCAGCAAAGAATCACTATTCAGAATATATGAAAAACATACACAAATCAATAATTTAGAAGACCAATAGCTTTACAGAAAAAAAGGGGGGAAAAAAGGAAATATGAGTGGCTAAAATACATGAAAATATGCCTAGCCTCATTAGGAATTAGGAAAATAAAATTTAAACTTTAGTGAGATACTTTTTCACACTTAATTCCTTAAAATTAAGGTTTTTAGTAAATCGTAAGTTGTTAATGACCTATAACAATAGGAAGTCTTATGTACTATTAGTGGGAGAGCAAATTGGTATACCACTTTGGAAAACAATATGGCACCAACTTGTAAAGATGGTTTTTAAAGTAGTCTAGTTTATAAACTGAGGGTTGGATTCACTGATGTTGATGGTATTATATCCCATATTTGTGAATATGTTAGAAATAGTTTTGTATATATCATGTATTATTTTGTAATTCTTAAATAAATTATGAGCTTGTGAGCCCAAAATGGGCCCCTTTTTCAAAGCAAATGCACTGCAGTTGACTGAATATTGCCTAAGTCATGAAAACTCCAGCTTGAAACAAATCTGGGAAGAAGGTGAAGGGAAGAAATGAGAGATATCCAAACAAAGTTTAGAGACCTGATTTAGCTCTTTACAACCAGAAAGCCTATCCCAATAGTTTGAATGGTTAGTATCCTGGTAAGTGCATCACACAAATAGGATTCTGAAGATCTGTTAAGTGTTTCTTCCATTATTTATGGCCAACTCCCCCAGTAGGTCTCAGGCAGATAAATGAGATCTTATCTGAAGAAAAAGCAAATTCCGCTTCTATAACACACTGATTGAAAAGAAAATGAAGTCAGCAGAGTTGTACGGTTGAACAAGATTCTCAGCCTTTCTGTGAAAATGGAACTGGGGATATTTCATTACACCCACCATTGAAATTGAAAATGCCTTGGATCCCAGAGATCAAAGTTCCCTAACCTGAATGGACAATGGTAACAGTGCACAGTGTGTGTGAGTGGGTAAGTGGGTGTGGGGCAGGGAGTATTTTCTAAACCTAAAACTGTGATAAATAAATCAATCAGTGGCATATTGGTCCCTTGTCCTAGCATTTCCTTCCTAAGATCTCTCATTTGTAGAAATATTTGCTATTTTTTATTTGATTCTCAGACATATAAAGACCATTCCACATGCCTGTTAGCCATTTTCTCTGACTTCATTCCCTGGTTAAAGAAAAAAGGCTTTTGGATTTTGACTTTGTATCTTCCCGATTGCGTGATCTTTGGGGGATGTTTGTGCCTCAGAAATAGAAAAGTGAGAATAATACCCAAGTCATCGGATTTTGTGAAGATTAAGTAAATTACCACACCAAGAGTACTTGGTGCAGTGTTTAGCACTCAGTAAATGCATGTTCACCGCCTCTTGTCTTCTAAAATTTCAAGTCTGGCGCAGAGTCGATCATAGCCCGGGAGGCGTGTAAAGCATGGCTGTGATCACACGTAACACGCGCCTTCCTTTTGCACGCTGAGCTAAAGACAGCCCGGGCAGCAAAGACCCGCTACAAACAGCTTGGGCGAGGGGGAGGGGAAGGCAGACAGAACGGGAAGCCATTTTACCTGCCTCTGCTACATGGAAAAGGCTTCCGGTGTCTCAGGGCAGGTAATAAAGCACTTGTATTTACTCACCTGCATGTGATCTGATAATTCTGCGTGAGCAGCAGGTGATTAAAACATCTGAAATATATCCCTCTTCTGTTCTGTCCTTTTACTGAGACATTTCAGTTCATTTCTCCAGAGTCTCTAACAGCTAGCTAGCTATCTGACTGATAGCTTTACTCTGAGCCCTGAATTCAATTTTTTATTCCCCTTGTGAAATACTCCCACTTTCTCGCTTGTCACATATATAATTAATTTCAGCTGTCTTGTAAGATTTGACAATGACTGTATTTCTACCTACTTGTTTATTCTGTACAACTCAGGTTGAATTCCTCTAAAAGTAGGCAAAGAAGAAGTTTCTTTTTTCTTTAAAAAGGCAAAAAGTTGTGGTTCATTTAGTCATCTGTACCTTTTGAGAAAATTATTCCTAGAAAAAATTAAAGAAGGGTCTTCACTGTTCCAGTTTTCCAAAGTACTTGGGAAACAGACATTTGTCAGTGTTTTAGGATTCTAGAGTTTATATGTGGAAATACACTTTCAAAATAAGCTAAGCATTTTTCCCAGAGGAAATTTGATGCCATGATTTCCCAAATAAGCTGATTTCCCTTTAATGTGCCTCAAATGGAGAAAAAAAGCTTAGAATAACAAAAAGAGAAAATTTGAATGGATTGAACACAGGGAGGAGATAATTTCATCCATCCTTTTACATGCAGACAAGTATCATTATTTTAACTGATAGTGGAGAGCAAAAAGCAAGAAATAATCATGCAGAAATCCCATGCCCAAGCTCCCAGGTAAGGCAACATTTTTTCAAAATGGTTAAAGACATGAACACTTGAAGATATATTTTCCATGTCTGTAATTTTGTCCCCTTTTGTAAGTGTAGTCTGAAGATATTATCGGATCATTGTTTCAGAAGTTCCCTAGAGAAACCTCATAGAACTTAGCACCGAATAAAACATGATTTAAAAATATTTTTATCCAAGGGATAATAAAAAGACTTTTCTGTGAAAATCTGAAACATAGTAATCTGAGACAATGTAGGTGCCATTATGTTATAAAATGTGAAGAGCTGTGTTTGGTGGTATTATTTTTTAGTTCTGTTGATCAGGACTTTAGCCTTTAGATAACATCTCTATTTGAACAGAGCTTCAAAGTAATTTACCATTGAAGATGGCAAAAGTCCATTACTTTCATTTCCATTAAACACAGAAGACTTGTTATGATTATTTTTTGGCAGAGCAAAAATAACATGTAAATCTCTTTTAAATGCAAGGGGTACGGGACTGTTATTGCCAGCACATTAGTTGCAGGAGGCCGTCTGGGCAGTGTTGGTTTCCAGCCCCTGTGGCTTGGTCTGCAGAGTGATGACAAGATTATACCCACTTGCACATGGGTTGTGAACCACTAGAGTGTCCCACCTAACTATTCTTCATGTGGTGTTCTTGTTCATTTAAAAACCAGGCAAACCATACTGTCTGCTTGTAGTGTCAATAATCTTTCTTTTTCTTTTTTTACTAAAATAAATTGAAATTCAAGAAATCAAATTATGTGATCCAGAGAACTGTGGGAAGTCCTGGTGGCTGCTGGATGGGAGGTACAGAAATTTTACTCAGCTGGATATGGAAGCTTGTCAGCAGAATGGGCTAGACTTATGTCTTCAGTTTAGGCTTATCACTAAGGACTATTTTGTAATCTTAATAGTGTTAAAAATTTCTGTAAAGATTTAATAATAAACTTGATTAAAATTTGATTTATACTGGGGCGCCTGGGTGGCTCAGTGGGTTAAAGCCTCTGCCTTCGGCTCGGGTCATGATCTCAGGGTCCTGGGATCGAGCTCCGCATCGGGCTCTCTGCTCTGCAGGGAGCCTGCTTCCTCCTCTCTCTCTGCCTGCCTCTCTGCCTACTTGTGATTTCTCTCTGTCAAATAAATAAAATCTTTAAAAAAAAAATTTGATTTATACTGCCTAACATGCAAAATGTTGGTGATTTAACCTATAATTCATACTTAATGAATTTTCAGAATTATTGCCACTTAGAAAATTGCTAATATTAAAGTCCCACACATAGAAAGTAGTTTTAAACATAATTGTATTAAAGAGTTTTCTGTTGTCTACTTTTAATAAATATTTCCACTTAAATATCATTAGTTATTAATATTTTGTTACTTGAAGTATATATTATTGGTTGATTTTTATAAGTTTCGTGTCCCATAAAAATGTTTATGAATTTGGGGGGAAAAATGACATTTCGTCATCTTGGCATATCCTATGTAGAAATTATCTGATGCCTAAACACCGAGTCACTTATGTTTGTCAAACAAACTTATTTTGTTCAAAATTGTTTACATTCTTAAAATATAATATTTATCTTAAGGACCTATTTCCATTCTTGGATAGTAATAACCACTTTGGGGGTATAAATGTTTCTAGTGACTCCCTGTTATATTCCCTCTGTCCCTGTGGAGCTGGTCAGAATATTCAGGAAGGACCAAGAAAGAAAAGAAGGACCATAGGCTGCAGGCTGCCACCATTGTTCTCACCTGAGATTGTCTATGCAGTCTTGGTGTCCCAGAAGCCCCTAGCATAGATGCAACTTGATCTGTTTAAACATGGATAGAAATTTTCTCCTCCTGGTGTTATCTCTGGGACACACACCTCTTTTCAGGCGTTATCGCAAAAGGATTGGCTAGACTATTAATGTTCCACCTCCAATTTACTATCTACCTCATTTACATGTAATCTTTTTCTTTTTAATAGTTTTAACATATGAAAAACCATGTTATTAAGGCAACCAAGAAAGTCTGGGCATGTATAGCTTACTTTTACCTGGACCTCCTGCTTTAGTGGGTGAAACCCCAAATGTTTTATTTCTACTGTCTATCTAGATCAGTGTCCTTCCCCCTCCTCCTGAAGAGGTTCCCCCCTTGAAATCTCTCTGGAAGCCACGGGTGTTTCTCTGTAGTTAGAGGACCATTTCCAAGTGACTCATGGTACCACACACTCTATTTTAAGGAAGGGTGGGCTGGGCCATGTCGGGGTAGGGACAGGGCAGGCTGCTGGAAGGAAGAAAAGAGCTCCAGTTGCTAAGCAACCATGAGCACCTTGGAGTTCTCAGATGCCATCCGGCGTGACATGTGACCAGAGAGTAGGAGTGTAATCAAGCATAATGACAATGATTTATTAGCTTAAAAAACAAAACAACACTGTAATGCTTCTGGCAAGAAATAGCATGTTCTTTCCTCTATTCTTTTCTCAGAAGCCCACAGTTACAAACAAAGAGAACAGGAACTACAAAACTCACATCTTCAATGAAATCAGAAATTGGCTACAACTCCAAAGGACAGCTTTTGAAGAATATGGCCAAATGTGGAAGAGCCTTGGTCCAAATGGAGAGCAAACACCCAGAGCCAGTGCCTGCAGTTTCAGATTTTAACAAGACTGCCATTGCTACTATTTGAAGAAGGCAGACAGGCCAAGGGGAAAATCTAGGAACCCCCTCGGGTGGTGGGAGCAGGGGAGACAGAGTTCCATACTACTTGGAAAAGCCAAGAAGGAAGTCCAGAAGGAGGAATGACTTATTTTCATAACTTTTTGCCAACTAGTCTTCTTATAATGAGAGATAATTTTGGGATAAGTAATACAGAGGAATGAAAAACAAAACAAAACAAAACACCAAACCACTGAAGTTTGCTATGTATATAGATCTCTCTATACATCCTGGGAGCCACAGAGATTTCTCTGAGTGATAGGCTCAGTCTACAGTGGGCAACATAACAGTCTTGAAGACAGACATACTGGGACGCCTGGGTGGCTCAGTTGGTTAAGCAGCTGCCTTCGGCTCAGGTCATGATCCCAGCGTCCTGGGATCGAGTCCCACATCGGGCTCCTTGCTCATCGGGGAGCCTGCTTCTCCCTCTGCCTCCGCCTGCCGTTCTGTCTGCATGTGCTTGCTCTCTCTCCCTCTCTCTCTCTCTGACAAATAAATAAATAAAATCTTTAAAAAAAAAAAAGACAGACATACTAAGTCAGAGGATATAGCAGATATGTGCCAAGGCACACAAAAAATGGAACACTTTCAGATCCTTTGCTCACCCCCATCTCCCCTCCGTTTAGACACCCCACACTAACCTCAAGGGACTAGCTGGTCTAGATGGAATCCTCTTAGTTAAAAAATGAGAAGTAAGGGGTGCCTGGGTGTCTCAGTCAGTTAAACATCTGCCTTCAGTTTAGGTCATGATCCCGGAGTCCTGGGATCCAATCCCACATTGGGCTCCCTGCTTAGTGAGGAGTCTGCTTCTCCCTCTGCCCCTCATCCCACTCATGCTCAATTTCTCTCTCTCTTTCAAATAAATACATAAAGTCTTAAAAAAAAAGTGAGAAGTATGTGAAAGGTCCCCCAATAATGGGTCCGTGATTAAAGGAGCGAGACTGATACAAAGCAAAGGTCAAGCAAAGCTTTATTCCACGCCAAGCATCGAGAATCAAGCCGACCAGCCAGGGCCGTCTCTTACAAAGAAGCAACCTCACTCTGACTTACAGAACAGCTTTTATAGAGCAAAGGCCATGTGGTTGGACCTGGCCACACACAGGTGGCCAATGAGATTGTAACACACAGAGAAACCTGCACAGTCATGCTAGGTCACACACAGGTGGCCAATTGAATTACAATTTACCCTAGTAGCTATTTGAACTAGCCTATCACCTTGGTCAGAATTGGCACCCAAAAGGCGCCCAAAGGGTGGGGCCCATACTCCTTGGTAGCTAGGGAGACAGTATGAGCCCCCACTGATTGGATACCTCCACCTGGCCTGACCCACCCTTGTATTTGGGCTTTGTTACCTGGGACTGGTTTCTCGGCCTTGCTTTTAAGTTCCCTGAGTGGGAGGCAGGGTCAGTTTAAGTTTTGCGGCATAAACAACAAAATCACCGTTTAACCAGATGGAATCACTCTGGCTAAATAGGCCCTTACAATAGGTACAAAGGATCCACCCGGAAGCTCTGCATGGATATTATCTGAGAAACATAATTAGGAAGGAGTGTAATAAACAAAAAGTAGACAAATGATGCACATTAAAAGAATTACTCCAAGAAACAGAAAAACACGAATTCACAAAAACATCTTTCTCTACACTTGCAAAAAATCTTCAATAAATAATCATTGTAAAAACAGTCTGTTAACATTGAAATATGATATGAAACAAAACAAGAAAAGCCCATGTAAGGAGCTGAAAAGCAAGCTGGCAGCCCTTCAGGGAAGAACTGAAATTTCACAATGAAACTACCACAGGAATAAAAGCTACAATCAAAGTGAGAGAGGAGAGAAAATAGGGCATTGCTGAAAGCAGGACACACTTGGAAATAGGATAGTTGGGAGTAAGTAAATGTTAAGGTTAACAAATCATCATGGAGAGATTAAAGAAAACTACCTAAATTACTAAAAAGAGAAACAATTCATACAGTGTCACTTTTAAAAAAGACAAACTCATACAAATAGCACCAGAGTATTTATAAGCCTTCCAAACTGTCATCGTGAAAAACCCTACACAGAAATGCACAAAACAAAATACACCAAAGATACTCAAATGTGGTAGGGAAAAGAGAATAATAAAATCAAGAATTTATATTATGAAACAAATTCACAGAGTTGGGACCAAATTATTTTATTATGACCGTAAATCAAACACCTATAAAAATGGACTCTCAGAATGACTTTAAAAGAGCAGATCCATAGGCTATGTATGAGAGGTATGCTTGAAGCAAAAGGACACAAAAAGGTTAAAAAGGGGAAAATATGTCAGTCAAAGGCAAACAAAATAAAGCAGGAGTCATAATGTTGAGATAGGATAAAGTTGAAGCAAAAAATAACTCCAAACAAGAATGCTTAAAATAATATGTGCAAACCCAAATGAAAAGCTGATGTTTATTTTTTTCCTGCTAAATAACAAAGCATTTAAAAGTGCAAAACTGCAGAAAATATACAAAGGACTTAATACAGAAAATACAGCAGTTAGAATATTTGGTTTCCTTCTTTTTTCCCATAAAGATCAAGTAGTCAAAAAATAAATAAGGCCATAAATCCAAGCTGTATAATTTTTAAAGTTGACCATACACACTTCTATTCAGCTTTATACACTGAAATTAGAGAATTAATTTCCTTTGCAGATGCCATTTAATTTTAACAAAACAAACATAGGCCCCAAAGGAATCTAAGTCAATTAAAAGAGTGGAAAAAATCCAGGCAAGAATTTTAAATTACCGATATTGAATTAAAAATTGCGATGCAAGGTTTAACTGGTCCAACGCTCATGGCCTATGGCCTAACATTCTAGAAAAAGAATCAGTCTTCTGCAAAGATCATGGAAAATGGCTTCAGCCCAGTGCTTAGGCAATCAATCCTGGACAATGACAGGTTTGGACTCCGTCTTCAATCATACCAGGAGAGAGACTGGTTGTTTCCCTATGAATAGTGATATTCTTATACATCTAGCTGCAAACCAAAGACTTGGCCTCCAGCCCCTAATCATGCCAAGGAATGAGGCTCCTGAGCCCGCCAGACATAAATTCTCAGTTGCCACTTTGCTTTGTAGTGTGTCCTGGCCCTTGGTCACACTAGGGAAGAAGCCTGCACTTCCCCAAGTGAAGTTTAAATGCTCCAGGTCCAAGGGTTGGAGTAAATCATCCAGAGTTAAATCCAGCCCTTCTAGAACCACATGTGCTGTCTTAGGATGTAGTAGGCAAGGGGACTTCTGCACATTTGTTTTCTGCTTCTGTCTCCAAGTGGCTTCTCCAATAAATCTTTTCCCTACTACAGGACATGTATAGTCTCTGGCCACTTGCCCTTGTTTGTATATTGATGGCAGAAAAACAGTAAATTTTGTAAATGCTAAAAATTTTGCCCAGCCTTCTCAACTCCTGCTTAAAAGGAAAATAGTAAAACAACAACAACAACAACAACAAAACCTATAATTACAGAACATTAAATACTCTATACAAAAACCAAAAAAGCTATAGCTAAAATTATGCTCAGAGGGATAGGTATATTGCATTCTGTATGTATAATACAAATATTATAAAATATTTATATGGCCTAAAAAAGGATGACAATAAGTCAAGAATCAGAAAAAACAGGGACCTTAAAAAAAGTAATAAACATAGAAAACAATGCATTAGGAAGCAGATGAAAAGAATTAATGAATAAAACTCAGAGCTGATTTTCTAAGGAAATAATAACACGATGAAACTACTAGCAAGTTTTATCAAGAATAAAAAACACACATTGAAAGGAAATTAAAAAGAAGAACAGGAAAACCTATTCATGGACCCAACAAATAGTTATTGAATTCCTACTACAGACGATACACATTTCCAGGTAGGTTCTGAGTATATAAGAGAATAAGACAGACAAAACAGACACACACACACACCCTCCTGGCTTCATGGAGCCTGCATTCTCAACCCCCAAAATAAAAACGACATGTAAGTAAAACTTGTAACATGTTAGACAGTGAAGTTCTCATGGAAACCTTACAAAGAGAGGTGAGCCATGCTGTGTGACTGTGTTCAGGGATTACAGTTTTCTGTAGGGTGGCCAGGGCAGTGACATTTGAGGAGCTATCTCAAACTGAGGCTGGCAAGGGAGTAAGCTTGGAGTGCTTCTGGAGGAAGCAATGAGCCCAGGAAGAAAAGCAAGTGCCAAAGCCTGAGAAGTGACATCTTGGAGCTTGCTTTTGAAAAGAGCTGTTTGGTTGCTAGCTCAGAATAGACTGGAGGGATGACAAGGACGAGGACAAGAGAATGAGTGCATTGAAAAATATTACCATTGTGAAATCGGTAGGTCTTATTTATGCAAAACAGGAAGTCTGCGATTCACTCCCTTTACATGGGGATTGGAGGGCCACATAAAGGAGACAATGATCAGGTCTGTTCTTGCAAACAGGACAGACCTCCTGGCAAAAATGCTAAGTTGCTTGTGCTAATAAAACCGCCTTGATCTTCGGGGTACTTTCACTAGGATGCACCATTCTCAGCAATGGCTTGTGGTCAACAAACCTTGACTTCACGGATTTTATAGGATATGACTCTCCCAGGGTTATGTCATGCGTGTTATTTTTCACTATCAAAATGACTCCATCTGTGATTATTAGTTTCCTAATGAAACTAATATTTTTTAGTTTCTCAGTTATTATAACCCTCACTTAAAACCTAATTAGCTACTATGGCCTTGAGAGTTTCTAAGGCAATCAAGGAAGGGGCCAGAGGATTCACAGTAGAGTTCAAGGTCTCTGCTTGTACCATCTCACAAGTAGTTACACTCCTGAAATTATTATTAATGAGACTTGGTACTGAAGGAGACTTGATTTGGAGGCCTTATTTGATAATCCAACTTTGGTGTTATCTAAGCAATATTCCAGAAGAGAGAAGATGGTGGCTGGATTCAATACAGTACAGAAAAGGTGGTAAAAAGTGATCAGATTTTGGATATATGCAGTGGCCCAGAGCAACAAAATTTCAAGAGAAATTGAATGAGGAGTAGGAGAGAAAGCAAAGAATAAAGAGTGATTTAAAGTGTTTGGCCTGGGCAATCTGTGCTGTCATCAGTTTGGGGAGGGGTGTGGGAGGCACGGGGTGCTATAAAGACCAGATTTGAAGGAAAAATGAAGAGTTTAATACTGGACATGCTAAGTTCAAGATGTGCAAAAAGTACCCAAGTGGAATTGGTTAAACATCACGCTAAAGGGGTCTGGGGCTCAAGGAAGAACTTTAGGACAATCATAGACATGAGAGAGTCTGGTCACTTTGTACTAGAATGGGATTCTCTGATCATGACCAGAAAACAGAGGAGGTTCAAGGTGTCGTGTTCAGGGTCAGAGAGATAGTGAGAGTCCAAGAAAGCCCTGAGAAGTGGCCAATGTTACAGGAGAATGTGCAGGAGAGTGAAGAAGGTTTCAAGAAAGAAGTCATTGGTTGTGCTAAATGCTATCCCATCAAAGAAGATGACTGCTAAGAATTAACCATCAGTGATCTTAACCAGAGTTGTTCAGCTAAGGCGATGGGCATGAAAGTCTCACCAGAGTAGTTTCAAAAGAATGCAGGAGGACATAAATCAGAAAGAGCAAGCCTATATAACACTACTGAGGAATTTTGCTAGAGAAGGAAGTAGAGAACTGGAGTATCACCAGGAGAGTGAAATAAGAGTACGAGGATTCTTTTTGTAAGTTGGGAGAAATGATAGCGTATTTGTGGAGTGATGGGAAAAAAACAGAAGAGAGGAGGAAACTGCTGATGCAGCAGAAAGGAGACAGTTGGAGCCAGGCAGTGCATGCTCAGAAGGATGGGTAAGTGACAGTGGCCTGGAGCACCAGAAGGCACTCTGTGCAACAGGAGTGAAGCAGCCTCTGCGGCAGAAGCAGGGGGTGGTGGAACGTGATAGAGGACATCCTTCCCGGGAGGTAGGGAGCAGAAGTCATTAGCTGAGAGAGAGAGACTCCTCTTGTAAAGAGTAGAAATGATGAAATAAGGGGAGGAGGTTGGACACAAATGAGTTAATATATTTGCCAGGCAGCCATAAGGGCCCACGGTGGTTAGTGGTGCTGGGATGGAAGTGAGACTCACAGGATGGTTGTGCTTTTTCTCCACTTGCATTAGCTGCACATGGATACAGGAAGCCGCAGATCATGGCTTAGCTCTGAGAATCTGACCAAGTGAGCTGGGCAGAGGGCTGGGAGTTGTAAGGGTACTCCAGGGAGTGATTTCATTCTTTGACCCTGGCTGGAATTGAAGGTGGGTAAGCGGAGATTTAAGGACAGGAGAAAGACGCTTATACTTCCTGATACTGAAATCCTGTCCTCTCTGTACTTCTAATATCTTATCAGTGCTTACACACTGAGAGCCTTTTGCCTTTAGTGTGTGTTAATAACTACCGTCTAGGGTCTTCACATTGTCCTCTGCCTTCAAGTAAGGCTAAATGATAATCATTGTTAAGATACTGAAGAAATATAAGAATCTATCCTGTTTGAGGGTAGTTCCAGAGAAAGAGGTCTCGTGGCCCCTTATTTTCTTTGTTGGGAATGGAGCAATCGTCTTCTATCCATATAAATTCTATCTCCCACATAAACAAGAAATGCTGGTTTTTGCTTCGTGGCTTTACTTTTTTTTTCTTTAGTGCCTACTAATGCTTTAGTCACACTTTTTGAGGGATTATACCCAACCATAACTTTAACTTCTCCTTAAAAATGAATTATAATTTTATTTTGAATAATTATCTTTTAAAAAAAGAACAGAGGCCTTAAAATTGTCGTTAGAATTAACATTTGTTATGACAAAGCTCTGTGGACCTCATATTTGAAGATGGGATTATCCAATTATATGACAAAATGCTGAAGTTAAGAACAGCTAGTGTATCTGCATCACTGTGTGTGTTTTAAATTTGTTTTATTTTGCCAGCAAAGCACATTTCAAGTAATAGTTAGCATATTTCTTTGTAAAAGTAGAACAATATGCTGTTCACAGGGGTTCTAAAGCAAAATGATTAAACATTCTTAATTTCTTTATATTCAAACACATTTTTAAAAATAAATTATTATTGATTTGACACAAAGAGAGAGATCACAAGCAGGCAGAGAGACAGGCAGAGAGAGAGGCAAAGCAGGCACCTTGCTGAGCAGGGAGCCAGATGCAGGGCTCAATCCCAGGTCCCTGAGATCACGACCTAAGCCAAAGGTGGATGTTTAACCATCTGAGCTCCTCAAACACATTTTTTATGAGAAGTCAATAAACTTCCTATTAGAATATTTACAGAAATGTTATTTTGAGTTGGTTAATGTTTGTTTTATTAAGGGAAGGATTCGGTGGTAAAGCTGAACAGTATTCTGGGTGAGTCTGGAATGCAGGACTCATGATATCAGTTGCTGAGTTATTATTTCAAGTAAATGATTTTCACTGTATATAAACACATTTACTCTTTCCAATTTATTCATGATGCATGACTTGACTACAGAGGTATGTAGAACCAACTTATTAATTCACATAGCATTTATTGTCACCTATTGTGTACCCAGTGCTGCAATGCATATGAAATAAAAAAGTTAACAAGACTTGGACTTCACCCTTGAATTTGGGCAGCAGATATACATACCTTGAATTATAAAACAATGTAATGTGTGCCATTAAATATTCTTGAAAAATTATATTGAAAGAACAAGATGCAAATAAATACTGTTTGGGAAGGTGGTCTGATACTAATAGAACATCAACCACAAAATTATTTTGTATAATTACATCTTTTTTTAATTCAGCAAAGCATTTAAAGAACATATGGTGGCAATATTTTGGAAGCAATCGTGCCTTGCAAATACAATTATACTGACAGTAATCTCTTTTGGAGGATGATACACATATGTGAAAAACAATGTAGTACGATCCAACAACATAACACTGAGAAAAAAAGCCAAAGCAGAAGAATAATAAGTGTGGGTAGTTTAGTCAGGAATTAGTTGGAAAATCAGGCCCTGCATTAGAATGATGTTATTAAAGGAGATGAAGAGGGGCATCTGGGTAGTTTAGTCAGTTGAGCATCAGACTCTTGGTTTAGGCTCATGTCACAGTCTCAGGGTGGTTAAGAGATATCCCCACGTCGGGCTGGTGCTCAGCAGGGAGTCTGCTTGAGATTCTCTCTCTCTTTCCCTCTCCCCCTGCTTGTGCTCTCTCTCTCTCTCTCTCTCTCTAAAATAAATAAATAAATCTTTAAAAAGTAAATATAGGAAATGAAGAAAAGAGACTCTCAGAATCTAATCCCTCTTCTGATACTAGACCCTAAACAATTTGAACACTGTTATCATGGTCTCTTAAGATTTTTTTGGAGCAGACCAAAAAATATAAAGGATTTGAAAAAAAATTAAATGTGATTTTATAGTAGGTTTTATCTGCTTCTCAAGGTATGAGTATTTCCTACACCAAAATCCGATAAAGACAAAATATTCAAAAATAAAAATTATAAGTCAATTTTACTTATAAATATGGGAAAATGCTTTTTTTTCCCTTTCTTTTCTTTTCTTTTCTTTTTTTTTTTTTTTTTTTTTTGAGAAAGAGAGAGAGAAGAGGGGAAGGGCCACAGGGAAAGGGAGAGAGAGAATCTTACGCAGGCTCCACACTCTCCAGAGAGCCCAGAGCAGGGTTCCATCTCATGAGATCATGAGATCATGACCTGAACTGAAATAAAAAGTCAGATGCTTAACTGACTGGGCCATCCAGGTACCCTACAAATATGTGAAAATTCTAAAAAAAAAATTGTAAACAAAATCCAGCAGTGTATTAAGAGTACACCATAAAGCTTATTTCAGGTATTTGAAGACGTTTTCTCATTAGTATTCTATCAATAAAATTTTTATATTAACGAATTGTTGGAAAATACAAAATTACTAAAACATTTTATCAAAACAACCTTTGATAAAACTTCAGAATCACTTCTGATTAACATGAAAAAGCTCTAAAGTAAAATAGAAAAGGAAGGAAATTTTCTTAATATGAAGAAACCAACACAACACAACTAATATATTAAATTGAGTAATACAATAGACTTTTGCATCATATTGAGAAACAGAGAGGATGCCTGCTAATAATACTACAATTCAACAGTGTTTTGGCAATTCTCACTAATGTGACAAGGCAAGACAGAAAAATACTTGGTATAAATATTGGAAGAGATAAATGCTAATTATTTGAAGATTATCAGATAATTAGTATTTCACTGAATACTGAGGGGAAAAAAAGAAGCTCAGTTTAAAAAATGTATTACCCTACTGAGAGTTTCAGCATGGTGGATAGATACGAAATATTATTATATACATACATACATACATAATATATACCACTCATATTCATTCTATATAGTATTATACAAATGTAAAAAAAACAAAAAAAGTTTGGGGTGCCTGGGTGGCTCAGATGGCCAAGCATCTGCCTTCAGCTCAGGTCATGATCTCCAGGTCCAGGGATCAAGCCCCATGTCGGGCTCCCAGCTCAGCAGGGAGCCTGCATCTCCCTCTCCCTCTGCTTCTTCCCCTGCTTGTGCTTGCTCTGTCTCTGTATCTCTCTCAAATTAATTTTTTTTTTTAAAAAAGACAATCTTTTTAAAAAGTCTGGATGTAGAGTAGATAGACTTTAATTAGCAAGAAAGAATACTGGGATAGAAGAATACTCCAATCTCGGAAATCTGAGCATCTCAAGACTGAACGGAAAAAGGATTCTCTGTTAAAGGGTAAAGGAAGAACAAGCAAAGAAAAGCAGAATCTTTGGAGGAGAAGCTTGACAAGCAAAGGAAATGACCAGTAGGGTCAGAAAAAAAGTCTTACTGTGGTCATCTGATTCCCAGGCAAAGCTGGTAAATGGGCATGTTCATCATTTTCTGTGCTTGCACAGGTTTAGGAGTAAGAAGAATTCAGTGTCCCATGGAAAAAGAAGAACCTGACTGAAGTAAAGACTAGGCAGAAGATAACCAATGGGTAGTTGTGAACACTTGGTCATACATTGAATATAAATTTGAAAGATCTTACATTCTCAATATAACAAAATGTAGATTCATGTATGAATAATTTTAATAAAGTTATAAGACTTATATGATGAAAAGTTGAAATTGGTAATTAAGAATGTAAAAGAGCAAGACTATGTAACATGTTCCTTCATGCCAGGTTAATGCCATTAAAATATTTTTTATCACATTGAATATACAATAAATGCAATCAGAATCCCCTGGATTTTTGCAGATGATATGCTGATTTTAAACTTTATATGGAAAAATAAATGTGGAAACATATATTAAAAATTTTAAAAAAATAGTGGAGATTTACCTTGCAAAATATTAAAATGTCTATAGTCAAAATAGTATATTATGTACAGCTAAGATCAAACCTAATGGTGAAAAACTAAAAGCTATTTACCTAAGATCAGAAACAAGACAAAAATGTCCATTTCTGCCACTCTAATTAAATATTATACTAGAGGGACACTTAATGTCGGAGATGGCAGAGAAGTAGCAGGCTGAGACTACTTCAGGTAGCGGGAGATCAGCTAGATAGCTTATCTAAAGATTGCAAACACCTACAAATCCAACGGGAGATCAAAGAGAAGAAGAACAGCAATTCTAGAAACAGAAAATCAACCACTTTCTGAAAGGTAGGACTGGCGGAGAAGTGAATCCAAAGTGACGGGAAGATAGACCGCGGGGGGAGGGGCCGGCTCCCGGCAAGCGGCGGAGCAACGGAGCACAAAATCGGGACTTTTAAAAGTCGTTCCACTGAGGAACATCGCTCCAGAGGCTTAACCGGGGTGAAGCCCACGCGGGGTCAGCGTGGCCTCAGTTCCCACAGGGTCACAGAAGGATCGGGGGTGTCTGAGTGTCGAAGAGCTTACAGGTATTAGAACGGGGAAGCCGGCTACAGAGACAGAGCTGAGGAGTAAGCTCTAAGCTCGGGGTTACCTTGAACCAGTCGCAGGCTCGGTCAGCTCGGAGCGCGGCCGGAGGCAGGGTGACGGGAGTAATTGGGCGCTGTTCTCTGAGGGCGCACTGAGGAGTGGGGCCCCGGGCTCTCGGCTCCTCCAGGCCGGAGACTGGGAGGCCGCCATCTTCATTCCCGCCCTCCGGAACTCTACGGAAAGCGCTCAGGGAACAAAAGCTCCCGAAAGCGAACCCAAGCGGATTACTTAGCCTGGCCCCTAGTAAGGGCGGTGCAACTCCGCCTGGGGCAAAGACACTTGAGAATCACTACAACAGGCCCCTCCCCCAGAAGATCAACAAGAAGCCCAGCCAGGACCAAGTTCACCTACCAAGGAGTGCAGTTTCAATACCAAGGGGAGCAGCGGAATTCAAGAGGAGGAGAAAGCAAAGCACGGAACTCAAGGCTTTCTCCCCATGATTTTTTAGCCTTGCAGTTAATTTAATTTTTTTTCTTTTTCAATTTTTTTTCTTCTTCTGCTATTTTTTTTTAACTTTTGCCCTTTTCTTTTTTAACGTTTTCTAACTAGTTTATCTAATATATATATATATATATTTTTTTTCCTTTGTATATTTTTTCTTTATTGGTTTTCTTTTTTTAATTGTTTCTTCTTTTTTTTTTTTTCTTTTTTCTTTCTGAACCTCTTTTTATC